>NC_090652.1:310621681-310921681 GCF_040937935.1 Hyperolius riggenbachi
GACAATAACATAAAATAAAATATAATAACATACTATCCGGTTACAACTGTTGTTGGTACATAGGTATTTCCTAACATAAATTCAGAAAATTATGATGTCCATGAATCGAATCTTGCCGACATGTCAACATCAAGCAGTACGATCAACAAAATATAAGAGAGGGGAAACATTGACCATTTTTGATGACTATGCCTGAAAAAGATTTTTCAAATTTTTTGAATTGATTACGTGCCTGGTAGGTTAGTTTACATAATGGTAGTGCTGCACTGACCAGCTTCTTCCATTCTGATAGAGAGGGCAGAGAAGACAGCTTCCATTTTAACATCAAGGCTTTTTTGGCATAGTGTAGTAGAATTCTTAGCAACAATAACTGATATTTGGACACTATCATGTTTCCTACGATTCCCAACATACATAGCTTAAAGTCAAGAGTAACAGGAAGTTGAAGAGTAGCCCTGAGAAAATGGGTCACCGATTTCCAATATTTGTTCACTAAGGGACACTCCCATACACAGTAAATAAAATTAGCGTTGGAAATGTTGCACTTAAAACAACAGCCATTTTGTAGAGGACTCATTTTGGCCAGTCTATGAGGGGAAAGGTACGCCTGGTGAAGCCACTTAACATGTAAGAGTTTATCCTGGGATGCAATAACCACTCTGGGAAAAAAATCTTCAAGTTCTGTCCAATTTTCTTGTGATATTGTGGGATCAGCTGCTAACCATTTACCTCTGGCATTTTGAATTTTTGAGGTATTGCTATGTGTCATTAAAAAGTTATAGAGAATAGAAACTTGTTTGGTCTTTCCTTTTTTAAAAGCATTGACTCAAGGTTTGAAGGGGTTAATGACACTCCCGATAGACCCAGCTGCGCTTTAATTGCATGTCTTAATTGGAAATATCTAAAGAAAGCCTGTCTAGGAAGGCCATATTCAGCTTTCAATACAGTGAAGTCTTTAAAAACTCCTCCCTCAAATAGCTGTGATACATATGAAATTGGGGACTGCTAGGCCTCCTTGAGAGATAAGTAATTGCAAAGTGGATAAGGCTATACGGGGTGACGATCCTGACCAAATAAATGATATAATTATCGAATAAATACATTTAAATACGGTCTGTGGTATCCACGATGGAGCCATCTGGAAAATATATAGTAGCTTGGGAGCCACTATCATTTTTATAATAGATATTCTGCCACAGACATTTAGGGGAAGGGAAGTCCATTTATTTAGCTTATTTTCTACCTGCTCCAGGGCTGGGATGAGATTGGTATCTACAAAGGGCACTGTGGTGCGATGAATCCAAATTCCCAAATATTTAAAGCTTTCTACCACTTGTAATTGTGATTTTGTAGTGATTATCTGGGTATCAAACACATCCAAAGGAAAGAGAATTGACTTGATGGAGTTGATGGAGAGACCTGAGACTTTATGAAAATTTTTATAAATCGTAAGCACCGTTTCCAATGAAGGCCCTGGATCTGCCAAATATATCAGCATATCATCTGCGTAAAGAGATATGCGCTCTTCCAATTTATTTATTTTAAGGCCCTGTATATTGGGATGAAGACGTATAGCTGGTGCCAGAGGCTCAACCGCCAGGGCGAATAGGAGAGGTGACAGAGGGCAGCCTTGTCTAGTACCTCTAGCGATAGAGAAGGTTGTGGATATCAAGGAGTTGACTCTAATTTTTGCTCTGGGCTTATCATAAAGAATCTGGAACCAGCGTTGAAAAGCTTCTCCAAAACCAAATTTCTTTAGAATTACTGCCACATAAGGCCATTCAATCGAATTGGATGCTCTGTTAGCATCTAGGGAGAGAATTATTCTCGTTCCAGTATTTCTATGTGAGAATTGTAGATTTGAAAATAATCGTCTAATATTAAGTCTGGTTGAGCGACCGGGAATAAAGCCAGTCTGGTCTGGGTGGATGATAGAAGTTATATGGGTATTTAATTGGGTGGCCAATATTTTAGTTAGTATTTTAATATCAATGTTGGTAAGTGATATTGGGCGATAAGAGTCACATGAGGTTGGGTCTTTATTAGGTTTCAAAATACGGGTTATAAGGGCTTCATACATTGTATCGGGAAGAGATTTCGTTTCGAAAATATGATGAAATAGAGATGTCAAATGTGACACTACTAGAGGTTTATTTTTTATTTTTTTTAACTATTAAAAAGTTTATTAAACATCAGATAACATACAAAATGAAGCATCGCAAGGAACGTTACAACATAGTAACTTAGAAATGCGGCAGGCATATATCAGAAAAAACATGAGTGAACAATTCATAACATGTGCAATAGAGGCATAATATGGTTAAACATAACCAGGTTCAACAATAATTATAAAAGCGTGTTAATAAAAGTTATATAGAGTTATGATAATCTATATGTGGCCTCGCTATAGATCAGTATAAAGAGCGGCGGGGACACGACCACCGCCGTCCCCGCCGCTCAGCTCAGACCTCCGCATGCTGGCCTGTCGCCGGCGCATAGCGTCAGAGCTATGCGCGCGGCCAGCGGCGAGACCTTTACGCGTCTCGCAGGCGCGTCAGCTGACCTGCGGGTCGACTGACGTCACAGGGAGCGCTCCTCGCCCCTGATTGGCCGAGCTGGCGGGGGCGTGCTTGGGGGTCCCCTGCCAGCATAAAGACAGCTGCCACTAGCTTGCTGTCGTTGCAAACACATCGTGTTAGACCTCAGACCTTAGATTAGATCCGGTGTGCTTTGATCCGGGAGGAAACCGGGGATTTCTCACAGTGATAGGATTTGTGCATTATACTGTTTATTATCTGGGTATTGAGTATGGGACCCTTAAGAGAGTTTGCCAGATATGTATATCCAACCGTAATGATTGTTATGGTTTCAGACTAGAATTAGATGATCTTTTAATAGTAATTCCTAGAAAGAATTAGATGGTTAATCATTATCAGGTATTATCCATAAGGGATTTGTAGGTATCAGAACACTGAAATTCATTCCATACTGCCCATGTATAATTATATTTTTCCAATCGGTCTGTAGCACATGCAATTATTCTTTCCATGTATTCCACAGACTCCAACCTTCTAATCCACTGCTTAATTAGGGGGGGGGGGGGGAGCAGTCTTCTTCCAGAGCACTGGAATCAAGGCTCTAGCTGCATTTATCATATGGAGTGATAAAGATTTTTGGTAGGATTTAATAGAGTCTGTGGTATGATGGAGCAAGAATGTTGCTGGATTGAAAGGAATTTTATCAAGCGTAATATCTTCTATTAGACAGTGAACCTGGGTCCAGAATGTCTGGATAGTCGGACATGACCAAAAGACATGTAGGAGTGACCCCTCTGCGTTGTTACATCTCCAACATGTATTGGGGACCGAGGGGAAAATTTTATGTAAGAGTTTAGGTACTTTATACCATCTGGTAATAAGCTTATAACCAAGTTCCTGGATATTGACATTGATGGATCCCTTATGATTTGTGAAGAGTATCTTCTGCCACTGGTCTGTGTTGAACTGTATTTGCAAGTCCTTCTCCCAGTCCTCCTGAAAGTTGGATTTTCCGTTGTGGGAGTCTGATAATAACAGTTAGTATAACTGAGATATCAGATGCCTGTGGGGACCATCAGTAAGCACAAGGCATTCAAAGGGTGAGAGGGGTGAAGACCAGTTAATTTTCCTAAGTACAGAGTTAATAAAGTGTCTAAGTTGCAGATATTGCCATTGTAATAGCTGACAGTCCTCTCTCATAGAGTTAAGTGTTTCTCGAGGATGAACTATACCCCCCTGGACAAAATCCTGAATTCTAGGAGTCTTGTTGTGTGGCCAATTATGCAAGAAGGGTATATCCAACGCCGGAGTAAATGCTGGATTATTACACAAGGGGGTCAGTCTACTTGGAAAGGAAGCCAAACCCCTTCGAGGGAGATACCTTCTCATGTTTTTGATTGAGGCCTCAATCAAGGGGTTTCCCCAACTCTTTCAATGTCCCGGGTGAAAAGTCTGCCCACCCCAGAGATGAAGTGGGGCCTTCTATGACTTCTTCCTCTAGTTCACTGCTTAGGAAACTTAGAGTTTGACCATTCAACTACTCGAGAAAGCTGGGCAGCTAAGTGGTAAGTATGTAGGTCAGGTAAACCCATGCCTCCTAGTTCTTTAGGAAGCATAAGTATTGATTTCTTGATTCTTGTTGATTTACCTCCCCAGACAAATTTATTGATCGAAGATTGAAGATCTTTGATAAAGAAAGGGGGCAGATCGATGGGAAGACATTGACTCAGGTAGAGGAATCTTGGCAAAATATTCATCTTTATTGATGCTATCCTCCCAAACCATGAGAGATATTTTTGTTTACCCCAATTCAGGTCATCTTTAATATTTTTACCCAGGGGGGCATAGTTAGCTTGAAAAATGTTAGTTAAGTTCCGAGGAATATCTATTCCAAGATAACGAAGGAATTGGCCAGACCATTTAAAGGCAAAAGTAGATTGACAATCTTTAACTGTCTTTAAATCTAAGGAGATATTAAGTGCTTCTGACTTATTAAAGTTTATTTTGAGATTTGATAGGGAACCAAAAAGCTCAAATTGTTTCATTAAATTAGGAATAGATACCAATGGGTCTTGTAAAAAGAATAAGAGGTCATCTGCAAAAGCAGCACAACCTGTCTTGATCCTCTTGTTTGAATTCCCCTAATTAAGGGGTCTGATCTTACCGCATTTAAAAAGGGTTCCAATGTGACGACGTACAGCAGGGGCAACAAGGGGATTCCTTGTCGGGTGCCATTAGTAATGGTGAATGTATTGGAGACACACAGAGACTAAAAATTTGATTATTACAGTTCCCAGAGATGCTTAGCACTTGTTGGCCCTTTTGCCTTCACTCTGCGGTCCAGCTCACCCCAAACCATCTCGATTGGGTTCAAGTCTGGTCACTGTGGAGGCCAGGTCATCTGGCGCAGAACCCAATCACTCTCCTTCTTGGTCAAATAGCCCTTACACAGCCTGGAGGTGTGTTTGGGGTCATTGTCCTGTTGAAAAATAAATGATGGTCCAACTAAACGCAAACTGGATGGAGTAGCATGCCACTGCAAGATGCTGTGGTAGCCATGCTGGTTCAGTATGCCTTCAGTTTTGAATAAATCCCCCACAGTGTCAACAGAAAAGCACCCCCACACCATCACACCTCCTTCTCCATGCTTCACGGTGGGAACCAGGCATGTAGAGACCATCCGTTCACCTTTTCTGAGTCGCACAAAGACAGTGGTTGGAACCAAAAATCTCACATTTGGACTCATCAGACCAAAGCACAGATTTCCACTGGTCTAATGTCCAATCCTTGTGTTCTTTAGCCCAAACAAGTCTCTTCTGCTTGTTGCCTGTCCTTAGCAGTGGTTTCCTAGCAGATATTCTACCATGAAGGCCTGATTCATACAGTCTCCTCTTAACAGTTGTTTTAGAGATGTGTCTGCTGCTAGAACTCTGTGTTTTATTGGAAAAATAGCATGAAGATGGGCAGGAGCCCGAAACAGTGGACTGTCCTGCCGTAAAGTTCTTTTTAAATTTGTATGTCTTTTTCCAATAAAACAGACTAAGCTTTTCTGAAGGTGGTGCGGATCTTTCTCTTCATTTGCTACAGTTTGAGTCCCATGGTGTCCGGGACTATTGGATCTGCACACCTGACCATCTGAAATTGATGGAAGCCAAGCAAGTGCGACTCCACACTCAAAATTGCTAGAACTCTGTGTGGCATTGACCTGGTCTCTAATCTGAGCTGCTGTTAACCTGCGATTTCTGAGGCTGGTGACTCGGATGAACTTATCCTCCGCAGCAGAGGTGACTCTTGGTCTTCCTTTCCTGGGGCAGTCCCCATTTGAGCCAGTTTCTTTGTAGCGTTTGATGGTTTTTGAGACTGCACTTGGGGGCACTTTCAAAGTTTTCCCAATTTTTCGGACTGACTGACCTTAATTTCTTAAAGTAATGATGGCCACTCGTTTTTCTTTACTTAGCTGCTTTTTTCTTGCCATAATACAAATCCTAACAGTCTATTCAGTAGGACTAACAGCTGTGTATCCACCTGACTTCACAACACAACTGATAGTCCCAACCCCATTTATAAGGCAAGAAATCTCACTTATTAAGCCTGACAGGGCACACCTGTGAAGTGAAAACCATTTCAGGTGACTACCTTTTGAAGCTCATGAAGAGAATGCCAAGAGTGTGCAAAGCAGTAATCAAAGAAAAAAGGTGGCTACTTTGAAGAACGGAGAATATTACATATTTTCAGTTGTTTCACACATTTTGGTTATGTACTATACTTCCACATGTGTTAATTCATAGTTTGGATGCCTTCAGTGTGAATCTACAATGTCCATAGTCATGAAAATAAAGAAAACTCTTTGAATGAGAAGGTGTGTCCAAACTTTTGGTCTGTACTGTATTTGGCTGGTGTTGACTGTGCCCACTTTTTCTAACGCTAACACACAATTACTCAATGACCAAGTTTGAGAGCTGTGCAGTCTTTGGCATCAATAATGTGCACTGAAATGAAACAAATTTGATTGGATGTTTGTGACTCCACCCCTTTTCTGAATTTGAATCCCAGTCACCCAATGGCCAACTGGACCAGGTTTGAGGCCTGTGCCATTAACAGTGCAAGAATGTCAGCAAGTAAATATTCCCCTTGAAAATAAATAGGTGAAGTTTGATTGGCTTTTGTGGGCTCCACCCACTTTTCTGAATATGAATCCCGGTCACCCAGTGACCAACTGTGCAAAGTTTGAGAAGCCTGCCATTAACAGTGTAAGAATGGCTGCAGTTTACATTTCCCCAGTGATGCCAGTTTTGTATGATCGAGTAACAAATATCCAAACTGTCACATTTATAATCTTAGTAAGATTTTTTGTTGCCTGCAAGTGGCTTAAAAGGCTATTTATTAATAAGATATGAAAATATCACCAAGGTGAATACTTAGGAAAAAAAAGTGAATTGGATTGGGCACTGAAATATCTACTTGAGTACAATTTTGACGTTTTTGACTTAGAGGTGTCCTCACTTTTGTTGCCAGCAGTTTAGACATTATTGATCTATACTGCGCCCAGCAGGGACATATTTGTTACTCAGTTTAATAAGACTTTTCAGTATCTAATGTTTATCATTTACCTGTACTCATCCTTGTAATGTCTTCCTCCTTAGATGTCATCATGTCACCCTCCTCCATAGACTGCTGATCACTCCTCACATACGTCTCTTCTGCCTCTTTACTTGTCCTCATCATGTCACCCTCCTCCATAGACTGCTGATCACTCCTCACATACGTCTCTTCTTCCTCCTCACTTGTCCTCATCATGTCACCCTCCTCCATAGACTGCTGATCACTCCTCACATATGTCTCTTCTTCTTCCTCCTCACTTGTCCTCATCATGTCACCCTCCTCCATAGACTGCTGATCACTCCTCACATACGTCTCTTCTTCCTCTTTACTTGTCCTCATCATGTCACCCCCCTCCATAGACTGCTGATCACTCCTCACATATGTCTCTTCTTCCTCTTTACTTGTCCTCATCATGTCACCCTCCTCCATAGACTGCTGATCACTCCTCACATATGCCTCTTCTTCCTCTTTACTTGTCCTCATCATGTCTCCCCCCTCCATAGACTGCTGATCACTCCTCACATACGTCTCTTCTTCTTCCTCTTTAATTGTCCTCATCAAGTCACCCTGCTCCGTAGACTGCTGATCACTCCTCACATATGTCTCTTCTTCTTCCTCTTTAATTGTCCTCATCAAGTCACCCTGCTCCATAGATTGCTGATCACTCCTCAAATACGTCTCTTCTTCTTCCTCCTCACTTGTCTCCATTATGTGACCCTCCTCCATATACTGCTGATCACTCCTCACATTTGTCTCCTCTTCTTCCTCTTTAATTGTCCTCGTCATGTCACCCTCCTCCATAGACTGCTGATCACTCCTCACATACGTCTCCTCTTCTTCCTCCTCACTTGTCCCCATTATGTCACCCTCTTCCATAGACTGCTGATCACTCTTCACATATGTCTCTTCTTCTTCCTCTTTAATTGTCCTCATCAAGTCACCCTGCTCCATATACTGCTGATCACTCCTCACATATGTCTCATCTTCTTCCTGTTTACTTGTCCTCATCATGTCACCTTCCTCCATAAACCGCTGATCACTCCTCACATACGCCTCTTCTTCTTCCTCTTTAATTGTCCTCATCATGTCACCCTCCTCCATATACTGCTGATCACTCTTCACATATCTCTCCTCTTCTTCCTCTTTAATTGTCCTCATCATGTCACCCTCCTCCATAGACTGCTGATCACTCCTCACATACGTCTCTTCTTCTTCCTCTGTACTTGTCCCCATTATGTCACCCTCCTCCATAGACTGCTGATCACTCCTCACATATGTCTCTTCTTCTTCCTCCTTACTTGTCCTCATCATGTCACCTTCCTCCATAGACTGCTGATCACTCCTCACATACACCTCTTCTTCTTCCTCTTTACTTGACCTCATCATGTCACCCTCCTCCATAGACTGCTGATCACTCCTCACATTTGTCTCCTCTTCTTCCTCCTTACGTTTCCTCATCATGTCACCCTCCTCCATAGACTGCTGATCACTCCTCACATATGTCTCTTCTTCTTCCTCCTCACTTGTCCTCATCATGTCACCCTCCTCCATAGACTGCTGATTACTCCTCACATATGTCTCTTTTTCTTCCTCTTTAATCACAGCATTTGCTTGTATCAGTTCTCCACCCTAATCACAGAGAAGCACTTTATAATGTGAACACATATAACAGCACAGACAACAGGAAACAATGCCACATAGTTTGGGGTCTCTAATGACACTCAGTTCCACCTACCTGATAATGGCGGGGGGTGGTGGGATCTTCCTTTAGACAATCCCAGGAATAAAGAGGACCTGTACACCTCTCTGGTGGGTTTTCATTACTGGATCCATCTGTAGGAAACACACACAATGACTGAATACTATGGGCTCTAACTAAGTGTTACCACATTGAAAAGTAAATATTACAGACTAGAGAGGTCAATTACCGGCTTGTGCGGTGAATACCTAAACAAAAGTCAATTCACTAAGATTAGAGCGTTCGACAAAACTAATAAAATGTTGGGTATTTTTAATATCAGGCTGGACCTGTCAATACCTAGAAATCAACATGTTCCTGCTACTCACCTCATTTGATCAGATGCATTGCCGGGCGGGACATAAAAAAAAAATACAATAGCAGGAGACATTTAAAAAGGCTTCCCTGTATCCCTTTAGACATGCAGATCTATATACTGGTACACAGAAGAGGCCCTTTAGTGGCATGCATACTCATCTAAAGGGATGCAGGAAGCCCTTTACTCTCTAGTAAGCTTCCACACAGGAATGGGTTATGCAGACACTTGTAGGAGAGAACCTCAGCTTGCTGCAGAGACCTCATCCACAGCTGGGAGACTTCTGCATTACCGAGCAGGTCTTACTGAACTGAAGCAACATTTCTCAGTAAATTACCTATTACCGCATGCGTGACAATCTTACTGCACTTGGAAAAAACATCTACAATACAGAATGCGGTATTTGCCCAACCTCTCTTTTTTTTGGCTAAACAGCCCTTAGTGAATTGAGGTCATTGTCTGTTTGTGTTTATCAGATGAGGGAGATATAGGAGGACCCCAAGCACTGCTTTCTACATTACAAGAAGTAAAGAATCTCCTCTTACACAGTGATGTGAGGGGTGGCTGATTCTCCATCATGGCGTCCTTGTAGAGGTCCTGGTGTCCTTCTATATACTGCCACTCCTCCATGGAGAAATAGATGGTGACATCCTGACATCTCATAGGAACCTGACACACAGAATAAAACAGTCACTTCCCTGACACCCCCCTTGCTGTTACTGGATAATGTCCCATAATTGCCAGCACTGCTCACCTCTCCCGTCAGCAGCTCAATCATTTTCCTGGTGATTTCCAGAATCTTGCGCTTGTTGTGTCCCTCAAATATCAGGGAGTGGGGTGGGGGCACTGTGATGGTCACATGATCACTGGACGTCACTGGAGGAAAACGCTGTATGGATAGACCAACACTAACGTCACATGATCTCCCAGAATCCTCCTCACCTCTATGGTGAGGTGTGTTTTATTAATAGAGATAAGAGTGATGTCATGTGCCCTCCCAGAATTCTCCTCACCTCTCCAGTCAGCAGACAGATGATCTCCAGGGTGAGGTTGAATATTCGCTCAGTCATGTGACCCTGGTCCTCGTCCATCCTCAGTGATGTGGTCATGTGATCTGTACAGGATGCTGCTGCCTTTGGATAGATAATAAGGGGAGGATAATCTAGGTTATACGACTGTCAGTGGTGAAACTGCCAATACAGGATCCCCCTCCCCCCAGCACTCCCCATTGCTGTCACTTGTGGGTGGTGGGGCCATGCAGAGTATTGCAGGAAAGCAGCATAAGCTGTTTTATAGCTACCTGTGCACTATACTCACAGCACGCTGCAGTCCTGTCCTCCCTCTGTCTCCTCTCCAGCTGGCCTTCTCTCCTCACATCCCCCTCCCACTGTTACCATTCCTGTGATGTTACAGCAGTACTGGTAGTGGTAGATGGATGAGGAGAGGCAGAGACTGAGGCTAATGGGAGCAGAGGACTGGAGCACACTGTGACAGCTAGCTATAAACCAATATAATCCTTCCTATTACTACACTGCATGGAGGTGGGGGGAGGGAGCAATACTGGAGTGTGGGCATGGCTATACTGGGAGAGAAATGGCATTACTGGGGTGGGGACATTATATACTGGAGGATAATGGCAATGCTGGGGAACACAGGGGGAAATGGCTATACTGGAGGAGAAATGGCATTACTGGGGTGGGGGGTATTATATACTGGAGGATAATAGCAATGCTGGGGACACAGGGAGGACATGGCTATATTGGGGAAGAAATGGCATTACTGGGGTGGGGGACATTACATACTGGAGGATAATGGCAATGCTGGGGGACACAGGGGGAAATGGCTATATTGGGGGAGAAATGGCATTACTGGGGTGGGGACATTATATACTGGAGGATAATGGCAATGCTGGGGGACACAGGGGGAAATGGCTATACTGGGGGAGAAATGACATTACTGGGGTGGGGGACGAATACTGGAGGATAATGGCAATGCTGGGGGACACAGGGAGGACATGGCTATACTGGGGGAGAAATGGCATTACTGGGGTGGGGGACATTATGTACTGGAGGGTAATGGCAATGCTGGGGGACACAGGGGGACATGGCTATACTGGGGGAGAAATAGCATTACTGGGGTGGGGGACATTATATACTGGAGGATAATGGCAATGCTGGGGGGCATGGGGAGGACATGGCTATACTGGGAAAGAAATGGCATTACTGGGGTGGGGGGTATTACATACTGGTGGATAATAGCAATGCTGGGGGACACGGGGGGACATGGCTATACTGGGGGAGAAATGGCATTACTGGGGTGGGGGCATTATATACTGGAGGATAATGGCAATGCTGGGGGACACAGGGGGACATGGCTATACTGGGAAAGAAATTACATTACTGGGGTGGAGACATTACATACTGGAGGATAATGGCAATGCTGGGGAACACAGGGGGGGGGGGACATGGCTATACTGGGAAAGAAATGACATTACTGGGGTGGGGGACATTATATACTGGAGGATAATGGCAATGCTGGGGGACACAGGGGGACATGGCTATACTGGAGGAGAAATGACATTACTGGGGTGGAGACATTACATACTGGAGGATAATGGCAATGCTGGGGGACACGGGGGGGGGGGGGGGGGGGCATGGCTATACTGGGAAAGAAATGGCATTACTGGGGTGTGGGACATTACATACTGGAGGATAATAGTAATGCTTGGGGACACATGGGGACATGGCTATTCTGGGGGAGAAATGGCATTACTGGGGTGGGGGACATTACATACTGGGGGATAATGGCAATGCTGTGGGGCATGGGGGGGGGGGGGGTGGTTATGGGTACACTGGGAAAAATTGCATTATTGGGGTGGGGAATTGCTCAACCGCAGCATTAATTGAAAACAATAGGGAGTTGCCCAGTCAGCATCTGGGCTCTTAAAAGGTGCAGGGAAACATACATAAAATCAAGAACAACCGAGTCTCAATCTGGATTTAAAGGCTATAAAAGCTCAAATTTTTATTGAATCACAGTATAAAAGCAGAACTTTTCAGGCCTTTGTGAAGCGCATGAATGAATTGAAGTGATCCGAACATTTGTATAGCGCTTTTCTCCTGTCGGACACAAAGCGCTCAAGAGCGAGAGGGATATGGAGGCTGCCATATTTATTTCCTTTTAAACAATACCAGTTGCCTGGCTGTCCTGCTGATCCTCTGTCTCTAATACTTTTAGCCCTAGACACTGAACAAGCATGCAGCAGATCAGGTGTTTCTGACATTATAGTCAGAATCTGTAGATAAATAGATCAGCAGGGCTTAAACTTCCTGCTTTCATGGAAGCAGAAATATTGATAATAACACAACTTGTGAGAAGTCCCAGATGAGGGGGAGTTAGACAGGCTAAACTCTCTTAATACATACAGGGTGCATTTCTCTGTGTTTTCCTCCTGTCCTGTGCAAGAGTTCAGGTCCACTTTAAATGAAATCTGCACTAGGAGCAGCGGCTGGATAGTGTACTTGATATAGGAAACAGAAGCCTCGGACCAACACCATATAGGTTAAATCATTCATTTAAATCAGGGGTCTCAAACTCGCGCCCCTCGGGCCATTTGCGGCCCTCGATACAATATTTTGTGGCCCTCGCAGGCAAAAGCTTCCTTATAGTTTGCTTCAGTGCTTCCAAGTAATCCGCCGCATCCCCGCCACTAAACGAGGGCAGCAGAGCCTCCAAATCGCCTGGGGGGCAATCCGCCGCCATTTCCTGGAAGGGGCAGAGCTTTCAGCTTCAGCTCTGCCCCTCCTGATGTCAATCACTGCACGGATTGCCGCCTCTCCCCGCCCCCCTCTGTGAAGGAAGAGTGAGAGGGATGGGCAGAGGCTGCGATGCGCGGCGATTGTTAAATTCCTTATGCGGCCCAACCTCATCCTGACTTTGCCTCCTGCGGCCCCCCAGGTAAATTGAGTTTGAAACCCCTGATTTAAATGAATAGGATACAGAGTGTGCTGGGGTAACACAAATAGCACAAAACAAGAGAAAGTACCCTGTATAGCACCACACAGACCGGAATAATAAATCCAAAAAATCTTTATTATCAAATTACAGTCCAACCCAATGAAAAGCAAGGAAAAAAATCAGAAAAGGTGAACAGAGTTTTGTCCTTATGTGACGCTCTGCGGTTCCAGAGAAAACCGCTTATACGTCATGGGAGCGATAAACGCAAGTTTCTTTGCAAAACCACCCAAAATGTCATTTCGGTTTAAATGCACTAGTTTTTCCCCCTCTCCTTCCTGCCTGCTAGCACACGCTGACTCTAATTACCTAGTTTTTTCTCACCTCCGTCTGACAAAGGGTTTCATGGGCATTCAGGGACCCCCAACCAGGCAGAAAGAGGGAAATCTCACACCTACACTGCCCTCACCCAGACTTGGTGTCTTCTCAGTTCCGTACTTGAATACAGCCAACCCCAGGGGGTCTCCCAGGATTACCTCAGCTGAAGTATCAAAAAGAATCCATCTCCCAGCTGACCCCCATGTGGCCCTAAGATACCCAATATTCAAATGTCCTCCATATTTCCCTCATAATTCATGGCATAGGAATTTCATAGGTCACTGAAAAGTGCACAAGTTCTGAGGTTCAACTTGGTGCAGGTGCTGAGAGAGTTTGGACCAGCTAGCGCAGGCATGGGCAAACTTGGCCCTCCAGCTGTTGAGGAACTTCAAGTCCCACAATGCATTGCAGGAGTCTGACAGCCACAGTAATGACTCATCAAGGCAAATGCATTGTGGGATTTGTAGTTCCTTAACAGCTGGAGGGCCAAGTTTGCCCATGCCTGAGCTAGCTACTTCCAAACCAGGCGGCAAGGGGGAGAAGTAGAAAATGGGTTATGAGTAATATCTGCTCCTCATGTTTGGTATTAGCAGATTCACACACTTATGCTGATTATGAATATTCATTCAGGTTCTTGATGAGAGCGGGAAAAATATGAATTGGCCCAAAACCTCTCCCTGCCTAAGGGGGCACTGCCTTATTCAAATTGCACAAGGCTGGGCTTGTACGTGTCATAACTCCCCCCACCTACAGTGAGGAACAAAACTCACATGACCCAAAGGTCCAGCGTCCTTCACCTTTCATCTGACGTTGAATTAACATCAAAATCGACCAGCCCGCAGGACACGGACCAAAATCGCCATTTTTTGATTCCTCACAAGGCCTCTGGCCGGATGGCAAAACCGCCATCTTGGACTTTTCTCCAAAGACTTGCGATTGCCGCATGGACTACCACTAACGGTATTTGAACGGTATATTAAGACATTCTGTTTCTTTTCATCTCTACTCTTTTTCTATCAAATCAATCTGTTCTAAAGTAAGCTGTGTGTGTAAGTAGTTTTAGAATGAAACTAACAATTTTTTATCGTTCAGTCTTGTGCCTGTTCTGGTCATCTGATTGCTGCTATAACGAATCTGCCCTCTGAAGAGTCAGTCATACTACCGCATTGTTTTTTTTTATTTTCTTATAAATTGTTGATTTGCTAGCTAGGTTGTAAATAACCGCTTCTTCTTTCTAGGTTCAGCTAGTACCAGACTTCCTGTGCGAAATCAATAACTTTAGTTTCTTGATTGGATACAATCGAGATTGCATCATATATGGACCCAGTAACTGTGATGAACAGCGGAAAAGCCGCCACGTGTTCTGACAGCAAGGCGGCTGATTCCACGTCTGGTGCGGCGGTTTGTCCGCGTCAGCATGCGTCTGGTTTGTCTGGAACTAATGGTGCACATGGGAAGAATGGCGAAAGGGCCGCTGCATGTTCTGATGGCAAGGCGGCGGATTCCGCGTCCAGTGCGGCGGTTTCCCCGCAGCAACATGCGCCTGGGTTATCTGGACCCTGTAGTGCACACAGATGGAGAGCTGCGCGCGCTGCAAGACAGGCTCTTTATACCAATAGGAGGAAGGTCAGCTGATCAGGGCGGCCAGCTGATTCCTGCTCAGCTAGTGATTGGTTGATGGGAGCTAAACGGTGCTGTGGGGCACTTTACTATATATATCTCTTGCTGTTCAGTTGCTGGTTGTCTGGCGTTGTGAATGCCTATGTGTTAGCACTCAGACCTTAGTCAGATCCGTCAGTGTGGTGGAACCCGGTGGACCTGGGAATCCACACTTAGTCAGATACTGTATATCATCTGTGTTATTCTCTAGCATAGTTCCAAGGTGTAGAGACCACGGACCTCACACCTCAGACTAGGAATACTGTATATCATCTGTGTTATTATCTAGCATAGTTCCAGGGTGTCGAGACCACGGACCTCACACCCCAGACTAGGCCTTGTGTTGATATCTGTTATGACCTATCGCTTTCCTGACTACTCTTCTGATCTCTGAATTGGTACCTTGCATATCTGATACACTGTTGCCGACCCGGCCTGTCTGACCTTCTGGCTGTCACCCCCCACAGGGTGTCCAGCCTTCCCGCAGGGGTCCCCTGCTCCACAGAGGGGACACTGCTCCTTATCAGTCAGGGACTCCCTCTCCAGCTGTCCTTGACTGCAGTAGAGTCTTCTCTACTTAATGGACCACCTGCTACCCCGGTGGTCCAAAGATTACTGTTGCACCAAAATGTTTACACACTCAGGTGTCTAGAGGTTAGACATATCTTATTGTTGGTGATTCTGCAGATCCTCAATAATCAGGTATATCTGTATTCTTGGGGATACTGCAGATCGCCAAAAATCAGATTCTCTCTCTGGTTGCTGACACCTATCGTTACAGAACGCCAGACCAAAACAATATGGACGCACTGAGCACTTGTCTGGACACACTCACCACCTCGGTGGAAAATATCATCAGAGTGATGGACGGTCAGCAGGCCCAGATTTCTGCCTTATCTTAGTCACTACAAGTCCTTCAGACGACTGTAAACTCAGTGCGATCCCCTCCAGTCACAGACTTGAGAATGTCTGTACCTGAAAAGTTTTCTGGCCATAGATCTGACTTTCAGAATTTTAAGAATCGTGTGATGTCATATTTTGAATTGAGGCCTAATCTGTCAGGGACAGAGGCACAGAGAATTATCTTTATTAAGACCTTACTCTCAGGGGATGCTCAAACCTGGGCGTATGGTTTGTCTTCAGGGCATGAAGCACTTAGGTCAGTTGAGGAGTTCTTCAAGTCCATGGCCATAATTTATGATGACCCGGACATTGCTTCTACCTCTGAGCGGAAATTGAAGACCTTGCGTCAAGGCAAGGATCCAGTGGAGGTTTATGCGGCTGAGTTCAGGAAGTGGTCAGTGTCGGCTAGGTGGGGGGCTTTTGCACTACTGGATTGTTTTTTATCAGGGTTATCAGACGCAGTTTCTGGACTGATGTTGGGATACCCTGAACCTAAAACACTTGAGGAAGCGATTTCTCTGGCAGTGTGTGTTGATCGTCGGTTACGATACCAAAAGCAAACCCGTGGTAAGGACAGGGTTAGATATGTCTCTTATGCCACTTCTCCACCTGCCTCACCACCACCTGAGCCAATGCAAATTGGTCACTCCAAATTGACACGCTCAGAGAGGAATCGCAGGAAGACTGAGCAGCTCTGTCTATACTGTGCAGAGGAGGGTCATATAGTGCAGAATTGTCCCAAGAAGTCGGGAAACGCTGCCGCCTAGGTGTAGTCAGAGTTAATACCCTGGGCGCGCAGTCTTTACCGCTACATAACGATCGTCTGCTACTCCCTTGTTCAGTCACATGGGAGAGTCAGACTGTTTCTACGGAAGCCTTTATTGATTCTGGTTCAGCAGCTAATTTTATCGATTACATGTTTGCAAAGAAATTGGGGATACCCATGCTTCCCTTGAATCAACCAATTTTGGTCACTGCGGTAGATGACTCTCCTCTGCAGAGTAAACGCCCCTTGTCCCAGACTCCTAATGTGCAACTCAAGGTTGGGGTATTACATGGGGAGAGTCTGCAATTTCTGGTCTTGCATATGGCAACCTCTACCATCATTCTTGGCATGCCCTGGTTACAAATCCACTCACCTCAGATAGACTGGGTCTCTGGTCAGCTAACGAGCTGGTCGTCCCACTGTTATCGTCATTGTTTAGCGAAAGTAACCATGGGTAATACCAACATTCAGGTTGAAGGTGTACCGAGACAATACGCAGAATTTGCGGATGTCTTTTGCCCAAAGTCAGCAGACAAACTTCCCCCTCATCGTGCCTTTGATTGTCCTATCGATCAGAGATCTGGTTGTATGCCGCCCAGGGGTCATCTTTATAACCTATCTGGGCCGGAGAAATTAGCCATGCAGGAATACATCAGGGAAAACTTGGCGAAAGGGTTCATACGACCCTCTCGGTCACCCGCAGGGGCAGGTTTTTTTTTTCGTGAAGAAAAAGGACGGATGTCTCCGCCCTTGTATTGATTATAGAGGACTGAATAAGATCACTGTAAAAAAACGCTACCCTTTGCAATTGATTGACGATTTGTTCACACAGGTGACCAACGCCAAGATTTTTTCCAAGCTAGATCTCAGGGGTGCATACAATCTGGTTCGCATCAGAGATGGTGACGAATGGAAGACAGCCTTTAACACACCCGACGGGCATTACGAGTACCTGGTGATGCCCTTCGGGTTGTGCAACGCGCCGGCTGTCTTCCAGGAGTTAATTAGTGAGGTGTTCAGGGAAGTGTTGGGGAAGTTTGTTCTGTTTTACTTGGACGATATACTGATCTATTCGTCCAATCTCTCTGAACATCGCAAGCATGTCAGATGGGTATTAGAGAGGTTACGACAGAATCAGCTGTATGCCAAACTAGAGAAATGCCTCTTTGAGGTAAAGTCAGTAGCCTTTCTAGGTTACATTATATCCACTTCTGGTCTCTCGATGGACCCATGGAAAGTTTCTGCTGTCCTGGAGTGGCCTCAACCCGTGGGGCTGAAGGCACTCCATAGGTTCCTGGGGTTTGCCAATTACTACAGAAGGTTTATTAAGGGGTACTCTACCATCATTTCTCCTCTCACCAAAAAAGGGGCTGATACTCCTCATTGGTCACCTGAGGCTCATACGGCCTTCGCAACCTTAAAGAAACTGTTCTGTTCTGCCCCAATACTAAGGCATGTTGATGTCGCATTTCCCTTCATCGTGGAAGTTTATGCCTCAGAGGTGGGGGTAGGAGCTGTGTTGTCACAGAGGTCAGGGTTGCAGGGCAAGCTGCTCCCATGTGCTTTTTTTTTCTCGCAGATTTTCACCTGCCGAGAAAGATGATGACATTGGCAACCGGGAGCTCTTGGTTATCAAATTAGCTTTTGAGGAATGGCGACACTGGCTAGAGGGTGCAGAACATATTATCACGGTTTATACAGATCACAAGGATTTGGAGTATATCAGGGGGCTAAGAGACTTAGCCCTCACCAGGCCCGGTGGTCCCTGTTTTTTGCAAGATTTAGATTCATAATCACGTATACTCCCGGAAGCAAGAATATCAAGGCCGATGCGCTCTCTAGGTCTTTTGAGCCCGAGTCAGTACAGTCTGCTGCTCCTGAGACTATCCTGCCTCCAAAGGTAGTCTTGGCAGCCATTTAGACATGGAGAGATTGGAAAACCACTTTCAGTCCTTATCAACAGGATGTTCCAGAGGGAAAGCCAGAGGGGGTTAAGTTTGTGCCACTGCCCTTCCGTTTACAAATTCTGCAATTTTTTTCATTCTCACAAGAATGCCGGTCATCCTGGAGCCACCAGAACTCAGGATCTACTGGCTAGATGTGCCTGATGGCCTAGTTTAACTACTGATTGTAAGGAATTTGTAAGGGAGTGTGCGATCTGTGCGAGGAGTAAACCCTCTCGTCAGGCCCCCGTTGGCACGTTACAGTCCTTGCCAGTCCCCAATGAACCCTGGACTCATATTTCCATGGATTTTGTGGGTGAACTCCCTCGGTCTGAAGGCAAGTCGGTCATTTGGGTGGTAGTAGATCGTTTCAGTAAGATGGCACACTTTGTCCCTCTGAAAGGACTCCCCTCGGCCCAGGAATTGGCTGATCTCTTCATCCAGCACATTTTCCGGCTGCATGGCATTCCGGAAAATGTAGTGTCAGATCGGGGAGTCCAATTTGTTTCAAAATTTTGGAGGGCCTTTTGCCATCAATTAGACATGGAACTCGCATTCTCATCAGGCTACCACCCACAGACCAACGGCCAGACCGAGAGAGTTAACCAATCTCTGGAACAATTCATCAGGTGCTATGTTGCTGATGCTCAAACCGATTGGGTAAAGTTTTTGCCATTTGCAGAGTTTCCGCACAACAACTTGAAAAGCTCTTCTTCTGGATATTCCCCTTTCCAGGTGGTGTCAGGAAGATCACCTAAGTTTGCCGCCTTGCCAGTCGCATCAACTCCTTTTCCAGGGCTGGCAAAGGGCCCTGAAAGAAATTTGGGGAATGGTTAAGAGGAACCTAGGGAAAGCTTTTCAAACCCAGAAGAAGCAGGCAGATAAACATCGGTCTGTAGAGTAGAGATTCTCCCCAGGAGATTTGGTGTGGGTATCTACTCGTCATTTGGCCTTAAAACAATTGTCACCCAAGCTAGGTCCTAAATTTATAGGACCATTTCCAGTGGCCAAGAAGATTAATATTGTCACATAAGCTGTTGATCTCCCAACCAGTATGAAAGGTGTGAGATCATTCCATGTGTCCCTGTTGAAACTAGCTGTACAGGTGGACTCCTCTCCCCCCCCCCCCCCCCGTGTTGGTGGATGACCAACCAGAGTATGAGATTGAAAAGATTCTGGATTCTCGCCTGGTGCAGAATTCCGTGCAGTATCTGGTCCACTGGATGGGATGTGGCATAGAGGAGAGATCTTGGGTGCCAGATTGCTGCATGCATGCGGAAGATTTGAAGAAAGAATTCCATGACTTCCATCCTGGGAAGCCTGGTGGAAAGTGTCCGGAGTCCACTCCTCGGGGGGGGGGGGGGGGGAGGTACTGTGATGAATAGCAGAAAAGCTGCCGCGTGTTCTGACAGCAAGGCGGCTGATTCCATGTCTGGTGCGGCGGTTTGTCCGCATCAGCATGCGTCTGGTTTGTCTGGAACTAATGGTGCACATGGGAAGAATGGCGAAAGGGCCGCCGCGTGTTCTGACGGCAAGGCGGCGGATTCCGCATCCAGTGCAGCGGTTTCCCCGCAGCAACATGCGCCTGGGTTATCTGGACCTAGTAGTGCACACAGATGTAGAGCTACGCGCGGGCGCTGCAAGACAGGCTCTTTATACCAATAGGAGGAAGGTCAGCTGATCAGGGCGGTCAGCTGATTCCTGCTCAGCTAGTGATTGGTTGATGGGAGCTGGGCGGCACTGTGGGGCGCTTTACTATATATATCTCTTGCTGTTCAGTTGCTGGTTGTCTGGCATTGCGAATGCCTATGTGTTAGCACTCAGACCTTAGTCAAATCCTTCAGTGTGGTGGAACCCGGTGGACCTGGGAATCCACACTTAGCCAGTTACTGTATATCATCTGTGTTATTCTCTAACATAGTTCCAGGGTGTAGAGACCACGGACCTCACACCTCAGACTAGGAATACTGTATATCATCTGTGTTATTCTCTAGCATAGTTCCAGAGTGTAGAGACCACGGACCTCACACCTCAGACTAGGAATACTGTATATCATCTGTGTTATTCTCTAGCATAGTTCCAGGATGTCGAGACCACGGACCTCACATCCCAGACTAGGCCTTGTGTTGATATCGGTTATGACCTATCGCTTTCCTGACTACTCTTCTGATCTCTGAATTGGTACCTTGCATATCTGATACACTGTTGCCGACCCGGCCTGTCTGACCTTCTGGCTGTCACCCCCCAAAGGGTGTCCAGCCTTCCCGCAGGGGTCCCCTGCTCTGCAGAGGGGACACTGCTCCTTATCAGTCAGGGACTCCCTCTCCAGGTGTCCTTGACTGCAGTAGAGTCTTCTCTACTTATTGGACCACCTGCTACCCCCCGGTGGTCCAAAAAGATTACTATTGCACCAAAACATTTACACACTCAGGTGTCTAGAGGTTAGACATATCTGATTGTTGGCGATTCTGCAGATCCTCAATAATCAGGTATATCTGTATTCTTGGGGATACTGCAGATCGCCAAGAATCAGATTCTCTCTCTGGTTGCTGACACCTATCATTACAGTAACCTTTCTTTAACGTCACATTGCGCACAGTCTTTAAGCTGTCGGAAATGACTATTCCCAGAACGGTGACTGGAGCATGTCGAACGTGATTGAGCTGGACCGTATTATGATAGCGTTTGGGTCTCTTCGCCCTATCAAATCGAAGAGTGGTGGCAGTGTATTTACCCGATTTACAGCGCGAAATCGATATTTTTAGTTTACCGATTGCACGTACAATCGGGATTGTACATGTATGGGCACCTACAACCAATCTTAACCGTTTGCTACGCACACAGTGAATTTGCCTCCAGCAGTCTCTAGTGCATGAGACCTGCATGGCAACAGTGGCCTAGTAAGACGCGATTGGTGAGGGACTGTCCCATTACATATTGTCAGCAATCTACATTGTCAGTCTGTACCCGTACTTCCTGCGTATGCTAACGGGAGCAGATTAGACGGTATTGGCATGCTCTGTCGCATTAACCTTTCTTTCCTCTGACGATCCAGCAACCGGTCTTCGTTGTCCGTCTGCACCCGTACTTCCTGTGTACGCAAACGGGAGCAGATCTTGACGGGATCGCGGGGCTGGAGTGTGTTAAAAGTGTTAAATATGCAATGTAAACAAATCCCACGTGATATACATCAATAAAAAAATAATCAATGTTGCTCGAAAAATGACAAATCAAAATATGCAAGGGAGGCGGCGTGACCGGAAGCCGATGGAGTAGGACGCGTTGGTGAGGAGCTCCCGCTCAACAATCCTCTATCTCCGCTTTTAACCTAATCCGCCATCAAAAACAATTTAACTGTGGTCTCTCACCGTATTCTCCACTCTCCGGGCTCTCGGTAGATACCTAACATGACAGCCAGACGCGGCTCGGAAGCAGCGGCCAAGCTATGCATGCAAGTTCTGGCACGAGCAAGATGGCGATGCGGCCTCGGATGATGAAGAACAACAACCCTCCTTGAAGCAGATTATGGTAGGGGTAGCTTCTTGCCAGATGGCCCTAACCACTATTACTGCAAGACTGGAAGAAGTTAAAACAGATGTCTCCTTGTTAAGAGCCGACATGCAAACGCTCCGCACTAGGGTATTGGAGACGGAAGCGCGCATTAGCCAAGTGGAAGACCAGCTGCCGCCATTGCAACGTGACTCCTCACAAGCTCAACAAGACATCAAGGTTCTCCGTGAACGGCAGGAGGACATTGAGAACAGAAACCGCCGCTCCAACATAAGGATTGTCGGCCTGCCAGAGAAATTAGAGGGTAACACTCCAGAAGAATTCATCGAAAAGATGCTGGTGGACCTGTTCGGCAGACCCACGTTTTCCTCTGCATTTATCATTGAAAGGGCACACAGGTTGTCCCCTAAGATCCCAGAACATTTATCTTTAAACTACTAAATTATCGAGATTGGGATGCCGTACTCAGGGCAGCACGTGCAAAAGGTGAAGTATGAAAATGCGAGGCTATCTTTCTACTCGGACTTCTCGATTGATTTGCAAAAACAAAGGGCTCAATTCTACAACGTCAAGAAGTGGCATTGTGATCTAGGATTTGAGTATTCAATGCTATAGCCAACCAAGTTACGCGTAATAGCAGATGACTGCACCCATTTCTTCACCACACCTGAGGGTGCACAGGCATGGCTGGATGCTAGGCCGTAGGCTGCTCACTCACCGCAGAGAGAGGAAAATGAGCCATGAACTGTAAGTACTGTACGCATCTCTAAAAAGTATTGGGCCCCTTACATGGTTTTTGTTTTGACTACAAACTGCACTATTGCTCTCTCTCCTCTCTCCCCCTTGAGAAACTGATACCTTAACTGTTCTTTAGCACCCCCATAACTTTTTTCCTTGGAACCTGCCACTGGCAGCATGCACATCCATATTACTGCCCCGCTGGCTTGTACTATATGTCTGTGATGCACTGTACCATTAAAAAGTTTAGCTGCATAAACACTACTCACACGTCATGGACAAATAATTCATGGAACTGTCTATTCGCTATGCTGTTCTCATCCGGATCTCTTTACCATTCAGGACTTACAACGTTTAATGTAGCAGCAAGACATTTTACATCACTAGCACAATTTTAGGAAAATGGACTTGCTAGCCCACAACGTAATGTTGCTGCCGTATAGCATTTAGCCTCTAGGGTCTTGAGTTGTGGTACATAAGGACAAACAGTAGAGTTGGGCCGAACGGTTCGCCTGCAAACGGTTCCATGCGAACTTCCGTGGTTCGCGTTCGCGTCCCGCAGGCGAACCTTTGCGGAAGTTCGGTTCGCCCCATAATGCACCATGGAGGGTCAACTTTGACCCTCTACATCACAGTCAGCAGGCCCAGTGTAGCCAATTAGGCTACACTAGCCCCTGGAGCCACTCCCCCCCTACTAAAAGGCAGGCAGCGGCGACCATTACGGTCACTCGTGTGCCTGCATTAGTGAGAGTAGGGCGAGCTGCTGCACACTCTCTCTCATAGGGAAAGATTAGTTAGGCTTAGCTTGTCCCTGGCTGCATACCTGTTCTGTGAACCCACCACTGCATACCTGTTCTGTGAACCCACCACTGCATACCTGTTCAGTGAACCCACCACT
The DNA here is from genome assembly GCF_040937935.1 of Hyperolius riggenbachi. Lineage (NCBI taxonomy): Eukaryota > Metazoa > Chordata > Amphibia > Anura > Hyperoliidae > Hyperolius > Hyperolius riggenbachi. Next base: position 310,645,624 of record NC_090652.1, read on the forward strand.
GCATACCTGTTCTGTGAACCCACCACTGCATACCTGTTCTGTGAACCAACCACTGCATACCTGTACTGTGAACCCACCACTGCATACCTGTTCAGTGAACCCGCCACTGCATACCTGTTCTGTGAACCCACCACTGCATACCTGTACTGTGAACCCACCACTGCATACCTGTTCTGTGAACCCACCACTGCATACCTGTTCTGTGAACCCACCACTGCATACCTGTACTGTGAACCCACCACTGCATACCTGTTCTGTGAACCCACCACTGCATACCTGTACTGTGAACCCACCACTGCATACCTGTACTGTGAACCCACCACTGCATACCTGTTCAGTGAACCCGCCACTGCATACCTGTTCTGTGAACCCACCACTGCATACCTGTTCTGTGAACCCACCACTGCATACCTGTACTGTGAACCCACCACTGCATACCTGTACTGTGAACCCACCACTGCATACCTGTACTGTGAACCCACCACTGCATACCTGTTCAGTGAACCTGCCACTGCATACCTGTACTGTTCAGTGAACCCGCCACTGTATACCTGTTCTGTTCAGTGAACCCGCCACTGCATACCTGTTCTGTTCAGTGAACCCGCCACTGTAAACCTGTTCTGTTCAGTGAACCCGCCACTGCATACCTGTTCTGTTCAGTGAACCCGCCACTGTATACCTGTTCTGTTCAGTGAACCCGCCACTGCATACCTGTTCTGTTCAGTGAACCCGCCACTGCATACCTGTTCTGTTCAGTGAACTCGCCACTGCATACCTGTTCTGTTCAATGAACCCGGCACTGCATACCTGTTCTGTTCAGTGAACCCGCCACTGTATACCTGTTCTGTTCAGTGAACCCGCCACTGCATACCTGTTCTGTTCAGTGAACCCGCCACTGCATACCTGTTCTGTTCAGTGAACCCGCCACTGTATACCTGTTCTGTTCAGTGAACCCGCCACTGCATACCTGTTCTGTTCAGTGAACTCGCCACTGCATACCTGTTCTGTTCAATGAACCCGGCACTGCATACCTGTTCTGTTCAGTGAACCCGCCACTGTATACCTGTTCTGTTCAGTGAACCCGCCACTGCATACCTGTTCTGTTCAGTGAACAGTTTGGTGTGTCAGTGTGAAGCAGTACCTTAATTACACTAAATGATTGATGTATACACATGCAAGATGTTTTAAAGCACGTTAGGCCTGTCATTTAGCATTCAATATGATTTCTGCCCTTAAAACGCTGCTTTGCGTCAAATCCAAATTTTTCCCGGGGACTTTTGGCGTGTATCCCACTCCGCCATGCCCCCCTCCAGGTGTTAAACCCCTTGAAACATCTTTTCCATCACTTTTGTGGCCAGCATAATTTTTTTTTTTCAAAGTTCGCATCCCCATTGAAGTCTATTGCGGTTCGCGAACTTTAACGCGAACCGAACCTTCCGCGGAGGTGTGGGATGGTTGTGGGATCCCACAGCAGCTCCGAGTGTGGGATGGTTGGAGAGGAGAAAAAAGCGCACAGAGTTTTTTTTTTACAATGTTATATGCATATATGTTATTTACATAAGCAGTTCATATATATATATAGCTGACACACACACATGTTGCTTGTTGAGCGCGAGGGTTCGTTTCAGGTACTCCTGCTGCAGTAAGTAAGCTGTTCTCACCAGGCAGACTGTAATACCTCTTAGGTACAGGTTTACAGGTTTACAGATTTGCTTTACAGGCTTACAACAAGGTCACAGTGTTGCTATGGAAGCTCTCTACGCGGCTTAATTAACCCATTCGTATGTATAATTGCACCGAAAAAAAAATCGTGGCTACCCTTACAGGATACCCAAAGTGACATGTGACATGATGAGATAGACATGTGTATGTACAGTGCCAAGCACACAAATAACTTGGGTTTACCGCCAGGAATGTTAAAGACCGTGCCACTATAAATTTTACATCAAATTTTACATCAAGCATACTTAACACCATCTAGAGTGGCCAAATATAAATCTGACTCTAATGCAAATTGTTCCAAGTGCAATTCGACCAACCCTACCTACTATCACCTTGTATGGGAATGCCCACCTATAGGGGCATTTTGGTTGCAGGTGGTTAACTTTCTGCATGATAAAATGGGCAACCCGGTTTCTCTTGATCCCAAAATGTGCCTGTTGGGATTACAAATAGATGAGGACTCTCAACCTTGCACTAAAACATTTATCAATGAGACTTTGTTTGCGGCAAGGCAGGAGATTGCTCTAAAATGTCTATCCACAGAATCCCCATCAATATCGGGCTGGAAGAGACGTCTAGACAGCACCCTAGTGTATCTGCACAGAAAGTGTTCACAGCAATTCTCCTTAATCTGGGATAGGTGGAAAGACAGAACCTGAACCATGTTAAAAGCTTGTATGGTTTTTATGGCCCTATGCCTCTGGGTAATGTATGCACTGCTGGTGGTTGTTTTACCCATCCTGAATTGTGTTGTATAATATCCTTCATGCTGCACCACTGTAGTGTTGTGTTATTAATCTTTCATGTACCTGTGCCTGTTCCTTTCAGCTGTTATCTGTACACTCCATACCCTGTATGTACCATGTTCTTACACTATGTGGCGAACCACCTTTTTCATACAATGCTGTTATAATGTTTTCTCACTGTGACCTTTAGAAATATGCCAATAAATTTTGTTTTTGGTTAAAAAAAAAAAAAAAAATATGCAAGGGAGAAAATCCAGCAACAAAATCAGCAAATCAGGTGAACAAGTGTCACAAGCCACCCCAGAAGGGGTAAATATAGCAATAATGTTAGATAAAGATAAACATCTATAATGTAAAGTGCAATAGCAGCAATAAGGAATAAAAAGTAAAGTGCTCACGTGTAATCAGGGCTGTGGAGTCGGTACAAAAATCTTCCGACTAACTCCTCAGGTTAGGATTCCACCGACTCCGACTACTCGACTCCTCTAATTTGCATTTTACAATCTTGTTGATTGAAAGTATGTAACATGAAATGCATCTCTTAACTGCCAACGCTTAGGAATTTTAAAAGACAAATGAACTGAGAGGGATATGGTCTGGAGGCTGCCATATTTATTTCCTTTTAGACAATACCAGTTGCCTTGCTATTTGGCTGATCTTCTGCCTCTAAAACATTTAGTAATAGACTTAGGCCTCATTCACATCATACGCGCTGTCGTGCACATTTGGAAGCACGTATGGCGTGGTAACATGCAAGAACGGCAGAAGGGTATCGACAGCCCCTCTGCCATTCACATCAAATGCGTTGCGCAGCAGTACGATGAGCTATGATACGCTTGCGTACTGCTGCATGCATTCTGCCCGCAAGCGCAAAGCTGACCCATTCACTGTCAATGGATGGGATCAGCAGTGCAGCGGGCAGAAGCGGACATGGGGTGCGATCCTACGCGTTGCATTCCAATGGCTCAACCATCTGCGCTGCATAGATGTGACCGAGGCCTAAAACTAGTCCTTGGTAAGAGTACTTGTAGAAGGAACAGACCGGAACAAAGATCATCTAACAGGCCCCTAGGCAATGTAAGTGTGGGTACATGTAAGAATGATGTGCAGGTACTCTGCAGTAGAATGAGGGGATTCTTCCTCTATTACACATTCTTCATGTACAATCTGAACATGGATCAGGCCCTAGGCAATGTAACTGTGGGTACATGTAAGAGTGATGTGCAGGTACTCTGCAGGGGAAGGAGGAGATTGTTCCTCTATTACACATACTTCATGTACAATCTCAACATGGATCAGGCCCTAGGCAATGTAACTGTGGGTACATGTAAGAGTGATGTGCAGGTACTCTGCAGGGGAAGGAGGAGATTGTTCCTCTATTACACATACTTCATGTACAATCTCAACATGGATCAGGCCCTAGGCAATGTAACTGTGGGTATATGTAAGAGTGATGTGCAGGTACTCTGTAGGAGAATGAGGGAATTCTTCCTCTATTACATTCTTCATGCACAATCTGAACATGGATCAGGTCCTAGGCAATGTAACTGTGGGTACATGTAAGAATGATGTGCAGGTACTTTGCAGGGGCATGAGGGGATTCTTCCTCTATTACACATTCTTCATGCACAATCTGAACCAGGTTTATGGGCGATAAACAACACCTCTGTGTTCAATGTGCATAACATTCTCAGTGGATTCCCTGCAGCTCTGTGGGGAGTGTATATGTAGAGTATAGTACTATTGTGTATCTTAAAGGATACCACAGCCCAAAGGCTGTGGTAAAATCAAAGTTGCAATGTGGAGGGAAAGAAAGATACATACTTACCGCTTCCCTCGTTCCCTGCCGACGGGTTCCGCTCATCTGTTACAGCTCCCGGTACCGACCCGACTCTCCTGACCCTTCACCCGGACATACTGTGCTGCGCATGCGCAGTATGTCACTATACTCTTCGCCTTTGCCGTCGCATCGTGACGGCAGAAGTACGGACACTCCCCCGCCTCCTCCTCTCCCAGCGTGTGCGCTCCAATCTAAAGCTAGCGTGACATGCTGGCTGGAGTTCGCACTGGGATAATCGATGTGGAGAGAGCGGAGGGGGAGTAAGTTAAAAAAAAGACACTGCCGGCTGGAGGGAGGGAGCGAGTGAGTGGGCGGGCGAGTGGGCGGGCAGGCAGCGAGTGGGCGGCGAGCAGGCAGCGGCAGTACAGCCCAACCATTCTGTACATAGATGCAATGACATCTATGGTACAGCGAGAAAATTATCCCCACATTTATCTCTGCATATGTGCATGTATATACATTTGTGTACATGTATATATACACATGTATATACATGCACATATGCAGAGATAAATGTGGGGACAATTTTCTCGCTGTACCATAGATGTCATTGCATCTATGTACAGAATGGTTGGGCTGTACTGCCACTGCCTGCTCGCCGCCCACTCGCTGCCTGCCCGCCCACTCGCCCGCCCACTCACTCGCTCCCTCCCTCCAGCCGGCAGTGTTTTTTTTTAACTTACCCCCCCTCCGCTCTCTCCACATCGGTTACCCCAGTGCGAACTCCAGCCAGCATGTCACGCTAGCTTTAGATTGGAGCGCACACGCTGGGAGAGGAGGAGGCGGGGGAGTGTCCGTACTTCTGCCGTCACGATGCGACGGCAGAAGCGAAGAGTATAGTGACATACTGCGCATGCGCAGCACAGTATGTCCGGGTGAAGGGTCAGGAGAGTCGGGTCGGTACCGGGAGCTGTAACAGATGAGCGGGACCCGTCGGCAGGGAACGAGGGAAGCGGTAAGTATGTATCTTTCTTTCCCTCCACATTGCAACTTTGATTTTACCACAGCCTTTGGGCTGTGGTATCCTTTAACCACTTAAGGACTGCAGTCATAAAACCCCTTAAGGACCAGACACTTTTTTTCCACTCAGACCACTGCACCTTTAACGGTTTATTGCTCGGTCATACAACCTACTATCTGAATGAATTTTACCACCTTTTCTTGTTACTAATACAGCTTTCTTTTGGTGCTATTTGATTGCTGCTGTGATTTTTAGTTTTTATTATATTCATCAAAAAAGATGAAAAAAAAAATGATTTTTTTTTAACTTTCTGTGCTGACATTTTTCAAATAAAGTAAAATTTCTATATACATTTTTGTCCAATTTTATTGTGCTACATGTCTTTGATTAAAAAAAAATCCAATACGTGTATATTTATTGGTTTGGGTAAAAGTTATAATGTTTACAAACTTTGGTGCAAAAAGTGAATTTTCCCATTTTGAAGCATCTCTGACTTTTCTTAGCACCTGTCAGGTTTCATGAGGTGCTAACATTCCAGGATAGATAAATACCCCCCAAATGACCCCATTTTGGAAAGAAGACATCCCAATGTATTCACTAAGAGGTGTGGTGAATTCATAGAACATTTTTTTTTTTGATCACAAGGTAGCGGAAAATGACACTTTGTGCAAAAAAAAAAAAAAAGTTTCCATTTCTGCTAACTTGTGACCAAAGAAAAATAATATCTGCCACGGACTCACCATGCCCCTCTCTGAATACTTTGAGGTGTCTACTTTCCAAAATGGGGTCATTGGGGGGGGGGGGGGGGGGGTTACTGTCCTGGCATTTTGGGGGTGCTAAATTGTAAGCACCCCTGTAAAGCCTAAAGGTGCTCATAGGACTTTAGGCCCCTTAGCGCACCTAGGCTGCAAAAAGTGTCACACATGTGATATCGCCATTCTCAGAAGAAATAGTATAATGTGTTTTGGGGTGTATTTTTACACATACTCATGCTGGGTGGGAGAAATATCTCTGTAAATGACATTTTTTTGATTTTTTTTTTCACACAATTGTCCATTTACAGATCTATTTCTCCTACTCAGCATGGGTATGTGTAAAAATACACCCCAAAACACATTATACTACTTCTCCTGAGTACAGCGATACCACATGTGTGACACTTTTTTGCAGCCTAGGTGCGCTAAGGGGCCCAACGTCCTATGAGTACCTTTAGGATTTCACAGGTCATTTTGAGGCATTTGGTTTCTAGACTACTCCTCACGGTTTTTGGCTTCTAGACTACTCCTCACGGTTTTTGGCTTCTAGACTACTCCTCACGGTTTTTGGCTTCTAGACTACTCCTCACGGTTTAGGGCAGTATAGGAACCCCACAAGTGACCCCATTTTAGAAAGAAGACACCCCAAGATATTCCGTTAGGTGTATGGTGAGTTCATAGAAGATTTTATTTCTTTGTCACAAGTTAGCGGAAATTGATTTTTATTGTTTTTTTTTCACAAAGTGTCATTTTCCACTAACTTGTGACAAAAAATAAAATCTTCTATGAACTCATCATGCCCCTAATGGAATACCTTAAGGTGTATTATTTCTAAAATGGGGTCACTTGTGGGGTTCCTATACCGCCCTGGCATTTTAGGGGCCCTAAACCGTGAGGAGTAGTCTGGAAACCAAATGCCTCAAAATGATTGTTCAGGGGTATAAGCATCTGCAAATTTTGATGATAGGTGGTCTATGAGGGGCCACATTTTTTTGGAACCGGTCAAAAGCAGGGTGGCCTCTTAGATGACATGTTGTATTGGCACTGAAGTGCAGTAAGAGCAGGATGTTCTCAAATTGTGACCTGGACATGACAGCAGAGAACATGGGCATGTGATGTATTGGGTGCGTAGACCAATAAGACCACAATACATTCTTTTTGACTAGACCCATGTTAAGGAGAAGGCCCTAAAAAATGTTATGTTCTGTCACTGCAGTGGGGTGGGTGAGGATTTGGCCGGATGATCAGAAGCCTGCAGGGGGCAGATTAGGGCCTGATCTGATGGATAGGAGTGCTAGGGGGTGACAGTTGGTGACAGGAGGTGATTGATGGGTGTCTCAGGGGGTGATTAGAGGGGAGAATAGATGCAATCAATGCACTGGGAAGGTGATCGGAAGGGGGTCTGAGGGGGACCTTAGGGTTTGGCCGAGTGATCAGGAGCCCACATGGGGCAAAGTAGGGCCTGATCTGATGGGTAGGTGTGCTAGGGGGTGACAGGTGGTGAAAGCAGGTGATTGATGGGTGTCTTAAGGTGTGAATAGAGGGGGGAATAGATGCAAGCAATGCACTGGGGAGGTGATCAGGGAGGGGTATGAGGGTGATCTGAGGGTGTGGGCGGGTAATTGGGTGCCTGCAAGGGGCAGATTAGGGTCTGATCTGATGGGTAGCAATAACAGGTGGTGACAGGGGGTGATTAATGGGTGATCAGTGGTTGATTAGAGGGGAGAACAGACGTAAATAATGCACTGGGGAGGTGATAAGGGGGGTCTGAGGGCAATCTGAGGGTGTGGGTGGGTGTTTGGGTGCCCGCAAGGGGCACATTAGGATCTGATGGGTAGCAGTGACAGGTGGTGACAGGGGGTGATTGATGGGTGATTGATGGGTGATCAGTGGGTGCTTAGAGGGGAGAACAGATGTAAACAATGCACTTGGGAGGTGATCTGAGGGCGGGTCTGCAGGCGATCTGAGGGTGTGGGCAGGTGATCAGGTGCCCACAAGGGGCAGGTGAGGGTCTGATCTGATGGGCGGCAGTGACAGGTGGTTACAGGGGGTAATCAGTGATCAGTGGGCGATTACAGGGGAGGATAGATGTATACAGTACATGAGGGGGGGGGTCTGGGGAGGATCTGAGGTTGTGGGGGGGGGGGATCAGGAGCCCCCAGGGGGCAGTTTAGGACCTAACCTAAAATATAGCATTGACAGATAGTGACAGTGGGTGATTGATGGGTGATTAGGGGGTGATTGGGTGCAAACAGTGGTCTGAGGGGGTGATCGGGGAAGAGGGGTTGTGACTGAGGTAGGCCTGAACGATTTTAGGAAAAGATTGAATTGCACGATTTCTGTCAGAAATTGCGATTTTGTTTTGATTCACAACTTTTCTTTTTTCTTTTTCAACTCAAGCTTTAGCACTAAATTCTCAATGTGCAAACATCCGTACATCCCTCCCCTTCCACCCCAGACAGTACTGTCGTCCCCCGGGGCCCCACGGCCGGCTAATGGTTCCACATCTTTAGACAATTTTTTTTAACATGCAGTAACAGTGGAAAAGTAAGGGACAATAGCCAATATTGGTGCTCTGACTGCTATGAAAATATGACATATGTTTAGAGTACTCATCAAACTGGAAAAAATGCACAGATAAAAGGGAATGTGGCAGCTAGAATAGACTGTCACTGGACTGTGTGTGACAGGCAGATATAAATCCATAAATCCACTTATTAGACATGCTTTCCTGTTTTGCTATAACTAAACATGTCATACTTTGTACAGGACTCTTCCCTTGTATCTTTTGCCTATCCAAACTGCGGCTGAAACTCTAAGCAAATTTCAAATCGTTTTTCTAACCAGTTAAACTAGAAATTAGAACTTACGTAAGGGATACATTAGTGCCTGTGCAAAGCAGGTGGAGGGAGGAGTGACACAAAACTCTTGACTGACAGGCGTGTGGGCCCGCCCAGCTGAATGACATGAGAAGAAAGGAGGGGCTGCTTGGAGTGAGCCGCCTCCGAGAATGAGAGCCTGCAGGCGGAGTCTGCTGCCCACTTGGCTGATAGGAATCAGTTAGGGGAGAGAGGAGTGAGCGGCCTCCTTGAGTGATAGGCGTGCGGACCAGTTCGTGCTAAACCCCCCCGCTGATGCTGTAAGGCACTTGGCGGAGTAGGCCGCTGGCAAGAGAGAGAGACTGCCGCCCGCACACCTGATAGGCTGCATGCTTTATGCGGAAACAGGGGAAGAGATTGAGCTGCCGCCACTGCAACTGACAGCTGCTGTGCAGCCGGTGCACGAAGCGGTGAGCTGTGCATAGTGGCACAAGGGACTGGTGGAGTGGCTGCACAGAGCAGAGGGACCACCTTAAAAATCACTGCTTTGACGACAGAATCGTAATTTCCGTGATCGCGATTTTGATCCCCAAATGATAAATCATTCAGGCCTAGTGTGAGGGGTGCTGTGGGCGACCAGGGGGGGCAGATCGGTGTGCTTGGGTCCCTTGATCACTGGGACCACCAGGGCAGGAGGCAGCCTGTATAATATGCTTTGTACACATTACAAAGCGTATTATACGCTTACTATGTGGCAGATCGGGGGTTAACAACCCGCCGGCGCTGCTAACTGGCCGGCGGGTTGACGTCTCGGGTGGGCAGAGCCTAATGCCAGCGGATGCGCGTGCATCACTGCGCGTGATCCCTGACAATTCAGTCCCCCGGGAGATGCCGACGATCAGCGTTACGCAGTCCTGGGGGTGCCACTTTGCCGCTGCCCATAGTAGTGGGTCGTCGGTAGAGTTGGGCCGAACGGTTCGCCGGTGAACGGTTCCAGGCGAACTTTGGGGGTTCGCGTTCGCCTGCATCAGGCGAACTTTTGCGGAAGTTCGATTCGCCCCATAAAGCTGTATTGAGCAAAAATTTTCGCCTCCATTTTACTGTCAGCAGACATGTTATTGTGAAACACACTGCTTAAGACCCCACCCACCCTCCCTTCAAGCTAGGTCCTTTTATACCATTTGACTGCCTACACTAATTAGTTATGGGACAGCTGCTACACACTATGCTAGGGAGATTTTAATTGGCCTCCCTCCTCCCTCCTCCCTGGCAGAAGAGACCCTCCTCCCTCCGGTAGGAGGGAGGAGGGAATAGGTAGAAGGGTAGAAGGGTAGAAGGGTAGAAGGGTAGAAGGGTAGAAGGGAGGAGGGAGGAGGGAGGAGGGAGGATAAAATCTCCCTAGCAGAGTGTGTAGCAGCTGTCCCATTGAGCATAAATGTTAAATTTTAGGCAAGCTTCACTTACTTCTGTAGTGGTACAGTGCTTAGGGTGACGTGCCCACCACACAGTGAGATCTGGGTTCGATTCCCAGCTATGGTATGATCTGGTGTTTGACATTTTTGTAAGATCTGACAAGATTAGCTGCATGCTTGTTTCTGGTGTGATTCACACTACTGCAGCCAAATAGATCAGCAGGGCTGCCAGGCAACTGGTATAGCTTAAAAGGAAATCAATATGGCAGCCTCCATATACCTCTCACTACAGTTCTCCTTTAAGCAACCTAATGGTTCTATTGCATTGAGCATAAATGTTAAATTTTAGGCAAGCTTCACTTACTTCTGTAGTGGTACAGTGCTTAGGGTGACGTGCCCACCACACAGTGAGATCTGGATTCGATTCCCAGCTATGGTATGATCTGGTGTTTGAGATTTTTGTAAGATCTGACAAGATTAGCTGCATGCTTGTTTCTGGTGTGATTCACACTACTGCAGCCAAATAGATCAGCAGGGCTGCCAGGCAACTGGTATAGCTTAAAAGGAAATCAATATGGCAGCCTCCATATACCTCTCACTACAGTTCTCCTTTAAGCAACTTAATGGTTCTATTGCATTGAGCATAAATGTTAAATTTTAGGCAAGCTTCACTTACTTCTGTAGTGGTACAGTGCTTAGGGTGACGTGCCCACCACACAGTGAGATCTGGGTTCGATTCCCAGCTATGGTATGATGTATACTCATGTATGTATTCCCAGCTATGGTATGATGTATACTGGTTTTTAAAATAGTATAATTCCCTGGCAGAAGAGACCCTCCTCCCTCCGGTAGGAGGGAGGAGGGAATAGGTAGAAGGGTAGAAGGGTAGAAGGGGAGGAGGGAGGATAAAATCTCCCTAGCAGAGTGTGTAGAAGCTGTCCCATAACTAATTAGTGTAGGTAGGCAACTGGTATAAAGGACCTTGCTTGGAGGAGGGAGGGTGGGTCCTCCAGCAGTGATGTGTATTTCACTCAATTAGGTGTTGCTCCAGGTATTGGAGCTTTTGAAACATGTTTTCTATAATTTTTCCAGCTGATAGAATGTTTTAAAACTTTGAAAGTTCGCCTCCCCATTGAAGTCTATTGCGGTTCGCGAACTTTTTCACGAACCAAACCTTTTGCGAAAGTTCGCGAACAGGGTTCGCGAACCTAAAATCGGAGGTTCGGCCCAACTCTAGTCGTCGGCAAGTGGTTAAAGTAAACCTGAGACAGATGAAAGTTTTATACATACCTGGGGCTTCCTCAGGCCCCCTTCAGGCTAATCAGTCCCTCGCTGTCCTCCTCCACCACCTGGATCTTCTGCTATGAGTCCAGGTACTTGAGCCAGTCTGGCGTAGTGCGCATGCACACACTCCACCACCGGGAGCGTACTACACCTGCGCAGCACTATTTTGCAGGTGCAGAATGCTCCTGGCTGTGGAAGCGGCATGCGGCCGGACTGCGCGGACTGGCTGAATCACCAGGACTCATAGCAGAAGATCCAGGTGGTGGAGGTGGACAGCGAAGGCAAGAATACTTACACATCCGGGTCGCCACAAAGGTAACCACTGTAAAGTCAGTTGGGGAGATTAGACTTGTCCCCACTCAGGATTAAGAAGTCGCTCTCCATAGATAAAAAAAGGGGGTTACACCCCTCCACCAAGGGTGGACTCAGGTATTGTACAAGAACAAACGGAGGTGCCAACAGGATAAAAAGGACTAAAAATCTTAAAAATATATATGTATAGAGGAGGTAGTGATGGACTTACCTCCTCCAAGCACCTTGGGGCTCCTCTTCCTGGCTCTCCCCTCCAGAACGTTTGCGGCGGTGGCTGGCAGCGGGCATTGGTGGGCGGGACTTACCTCCTCCTGTTCCGGCAATTTGACATTGTGCGTGCAGCTAGTGTGGTCTAGTGAAGACCAGAGTAGCGGCACGCACAGCGTCAACTCGCCGGAACAGGAGGATTTAAGTTCCCCCCGCCCCCGATGCCTGCTGCCTGCCACCGCCACAAACATTCTGGAGGGGAGAGCCAGGAAGAGAAGCCCCAAGGTGAGGGAAGACATCCGCCCTTCCCCGCTGCTCTGCACAATGCTCCTCTCCACTGCGCTGCTCCCCTCCACCTGGGGGGACACCTGGCTACCGATTCTGGGGATGCCTATAGACTGGCTATACTGGGGGCACCTATACACCTGGCTACATATACTGGGGACACCTATACACCTGGCTATACTGGGGCCACTATACACCTGGCTACATATACTTGGCACATATACACCTGGCTATACTGGGGGCACCTATACACCTGGCTACATATACTGGGGACACCTATACACCTGGCTACATATACTGCGGGCACCTATACACCTGGCTACATATACTGGGGACACCTATACACCTGGCTACATATACTGCGGGCACCTATACACCTGGCTACATATACTGGGCACATATACACCTGGCTATACTGGGGCCACTATACACCTGGCTACATATACTGGGCACACCTATACACCTGGCTACATATACTGGGGTCACTATACACCTGGCTATACTGGGGCCACTATACACCTGGCTACATATACTGGGCACACCTATATACCTGGCTACATATACTGGGGACACCTATACACCTGACTACATATACTGGGGCCACTATACACCTGGCTACATATACTGGGGACACCTATACACCTTGCTACATATACTGCGGACACCTATACACCTGGCTACATATACTGCGGACACCTATACACCTGGCTATACTGGGGACACCTAAACACCTGGTTACATATACTGGGGACACCTATAGACCTGGCTACCTATTCTGGGGACATCTATACACCTGGCCACCTATTCTGGGCATATCTATACACCTGGCCACCTATTTTGAGGACATCTATACACCTGGCTACCTATTCTGGTGGCATCTCTACATCTGGCCACCTATTCTGGGGACAACTATACACATGGCTACTCATACTGGTTAAACCTATAGACCTGGCTAGCTATACTCGGGGTACCTATTTTGGGGGAACTGCTGTCAGATTTGTATTTTTGGGGAACCGCTGATGCCAGATTACGTGTATTTTGGGGAACTGCTGCCAGATTGTGTATGTTTGGGGGACCACTGCTGCCAGATTACATGTATTTTGGGTGTTACGTGTATTTTGGGTGATCCACTGCCAGGTTTTGCGTATTTTGGGGAACTGCTTCCAGATTATGTGTATGTTGGGGGAACTGCTGCTGCCAGATTGTCTATTTTGGGGGAACCACTGCCATATTATCTGTATTTTGGAGGAACCTCTGCCAGATCATTTGTATTTTTGGTGAAATGCTGTCAGATTACATCTACTTTTTGGGGATACACTACGACAGAGCTCAAACTTCCACTGGCAAACCTTTTATACCACTGCTAAGGCCATGTATATTTGGCCCCACCCATAACCACGCCATGCTTAACCACGTCCATTTTTTGGCACACCGTGCAACGCTCTTTTTCCAGGACTAGACTCCTGGTGGGATGGTTACAGTGGGTGGGGAGGAGGATTAGGTGGTGGCCAGAGTCCTGCGGCTGGGACATCTAGCAGCCAAAAATGGGAGGTTTCCTGGGACCCCATGCAGCCTGGGACAGGTAACCCCAAATCTGGAACGTGTCTCTGCTAAAGCGGGAGGTCTAGTCACCGTATGTAAGAGAGCTGGGTGCAGAGTGGGGAGCACATCCTGGCTGGAGGCAGCATATGTTTAGTGATACATATTTGTTATGCAGCTTAATACTCAGGAGGGGAGGGGGTGCTACTGACTGTGCCTTCTGTGGCTGCAGCTCCCAAGCACTGTGAGTCAGACAGGAGAAAAGCCCTGTGTGACTGCTCACATTCCATCTAACTCTGAGCTGCATTTCAACTTGTGCAGTGGGAATTGTCGAGGGAAAAATTTGCATGCAGATGCAAATTTCGCATGCGGGTGTATGCAAGTTTTCATGCGAATTCGCATGGATGACAATGTAATGCAAATGTAAACATGGCACTGCTGGTGTGCTTTTCCATTGTTTCCATGCGAATTCGCATGAAAATTCGCATACCCAAACCGCATGCGAATTTCCTATTAAATACATTGTATTCGGTTCGCATAGCGGTATGCAAATTCTGATGGCTCTGCCATGCAAATTTTTTCTGCACAGAAAAACACAAAGGAATCTTGACAAGTGGAAACAGTCCCATTCACTTGCATTGCTATGCGAATTTTCATGCGAAAACCGCATGCGAATTCGCAATAGTGGAAATGGGCCCTGATGCTCTCTTCACCATCTCCCCTATATACAGTTATTGCTGCATACAATCTCTATGCTCATTCATACTATTACTATCCTCATACATGCCCATGTCTGTACTGATCTCCCCACTGCAATACATCCTATACAATGCCCAGCAGCCATATATTTGCTAGTATATAACAAGAATCACACAATTACCTCTTTCAACAACATGTCCTCTCCATTTCCTGCTACTTCTCTTCTTCCTGTCTTACATCACTTCCTCTCTTACATCACTTCCTGTCTGTGTGTGATCGCCATCTTGTGGTGAATAGACTAACTGCAGCCACTGTTTGTGGGATCTCCTTTACTAAAAGTTACAGATTGCCTATAAAGCAATCCCCTAGGAGTGTGTAAAGGGCATAAAAAGGACCAAAATGGACTCAATGTTAAGTAACACAGAAATTGTCCATCTTAAATCAGAAGGTATTTGAGATTATTCAGAGCAGAGTGAGCATATGATGTCTCCCACAATGCATCACTGCTGAATATACAAAATCACCCCTTTGTTGTCCCTGAAAGCTAGCCACACCTCCAGAACCACTGTAATGCACCTGTGAACGAGCATGACCACACTGGGCAGGAGCAGGACAACTTGAACCTTTGCCATTACACTGCTCAGCCCAAGTGGAACATGAGTGAGGCATCCTGTGCTGTGGGTCCACGCTTGTCCATGGATTGGCAGGCTATCATGAAATTCTGGTGGGGCCCAGTACTGGTTTGGTGATTTCAAGGAGGATGTAGGAAGCCTATGGGGGATCTAAAGGCTTCCTCCTAACAAAGAAAGTATGTGAATGACTTTTTCTCTTTTTAAAACCACAGATTTGCTTTACAATCTAAAGAAAAAGAAAAAAAAGGTGTATGCAGAACTTAGTATACAGTAAAGAGTACTGAAGCAACATGTAATTTTAACAAGTTTGTATACCATGTTTTCTTATCAGATCAGGGGTGGCCAACAGGAGATTGATGCCCTAGTAGTGGCACGTTCCTAGGGGAACCGCTCTCCTGTCTCCACTACTGGTCACCACTTATCTGAGGTCTTACCATTGCATGTCACGCCGGGCGTGCAGTGAGGGAGATCCTGGTTTGGGGACAATGTGGCAGGAGGGGGCCGTTCAGGTAAATGAGCTTCAGCCACTTGCGGGAAGGGGGATAAGCTGACTACCTACACTAGGGGCAGCTGTACTTGGCTAATACTATTGGGGCACCTATACCTGGCTACTGAAACTGGAGGCACCTGTATCTGGCTACTTATACTGGGTGAACCTATATCTGGCTACTTATAATGGATGCGCCTATACCTTGCTTACCTATACTAAGGGGAACCTATACCTCGCTATCTATACTGCAGACACCAACACCTGGCTACCTATACTGGGAGCACCTATAACTTGCTACCTATACTGGGGCACCTATGGCTGGCTTACTACACTGCAGGCACCTATACCTGGATACCTATACTGGGGCACCTATACCTGGCTACCTACTTACCTACCTACCTATACTGAGGGTGTTTTTTTGGGAGGGGGTCGCACCATGGCTATAACCTGCAGTGCAAACTGTTGGATGCTGTGCGATCATTCGCGGGTAAGGAGCATTCTCACAAGTTTGCTTGGGCAGCAAAAACAACCAAACTAATAGGGGCAAGAGCATTAGCACAGAGGGGAGGAAAATATCATGGCTTTTCTTCAATTCTGGCTCCCCGGAGGAGGTTGAGGTACATATATACTGGGGGAATTATTTGGAATCAGGAAGCCACCTTTCAGAAGGGGACCCCAAGATGTCCCACCCCTCCCTAGAGGCTGGATAGTGTAATGGTTAAGGGCTCTGCCACAGGTGACTAGGGTTCAAATCACAGCTCTTCAACACCTATTGAGTAGGGAGTCCTTGGGCTAGTCTCTCTAACACTGCTACTGCCTACTGAGTGCACCTTAGTGGCTGCAGTTCACGTGCTTTGTCTTCTATCACTTTTTTTTTCTTTCTTCACTTATAAATATTGGTTGAAGACTCTTCTCCTGGACGCCCTCCCCGTTGTTTGCCACTCATCTGCCGTCCATGCTGCATGCCAGCTTCGCCTGGACACATTGCCTCCTGTCATTCTGCGAGCCATTGTGCTTGCTGTCGCTTTTCCCTGGAGCCCAGAAAAAAAAGTATCTTTGAAACTTGCACTGGGGGCTCACCATTTGTCCACTCGGTGGACCATTGATATTTATTCTGATACTTATTGATCTGATGATAATCAGGATGATTCTTATTGGTCCACTTAATAGATAAATGGGGAGCTCCAGCATCAGCTTCAAAGACGCTTTTGCTGGGGCTCTGGTGAAAACTGAGAAGAGTGAAATGGCAGCTAGAGATGGCCCAAAAGGTTCGCCGGTGAATGGTTCCCGGCAAACTTCGATGGTTTGCGTTCGCCAGCGAACGCAAACTTTTCCAGAAGTTCGGTTCGCCCCCATAATGCACCATTAGGAAACATTTTGACCCTCTACATCACAGTCAGCAGGCACACTGTAGCCAATCAGGCTACACTCCCTCCTGAACCCACCCCCCCCCCCCTTATAAACGGCAGGCATTGCCGGCCATTTTACTCACTTGTGTGCCTGCAGTAAATAGAGAAGGGACAGCTGCTGCTGCTGGCAGACTCTCATAGGGAAAGATTAGTTAGGCTCTTGTAGGCTTGTTAGCTTGCTCCTGGCTGAATTTTATTGCTGTAATAGCACCCCACAACAGCTCTTTTAAAAGCTAATCTTGTTCTTGTAATTATTTTTTTTCTGTGTGTCCCATTGACACTTGTGTTGCATAGACAGCCTTGCTCATTCATACTGTGTGTGCCACTGCCAGGCCCAGCACATTCAGTGACTACCAGGGATGCTCATCCAGATCCCAGGTACCCGGGTAAACTCGGGTATCTGACCATTATTCCGGTATCCGGATCCGATCCGGATACCTGGGCCACTATCCGGATCGTGCTATCCAGATTCTATCCGGATATCTGGTCGCATAATCCGGGTACCCGCGGATATCCGTCCAGATATCCGGATCCGGATAGTGTAACTAAGGAGATGATGTCATTGAGCCAATCAGAGGGCTCCCAGTCAATCAGAGGGCGCCCAGCAGAAGCCCTAGCAACCAATCACAGAGGGAAACCCTGGCCAGCCCCACCTGACCTCATTGAGCCAATCAGAGGCCTCCCAGCCTAAGCCCTGGCACCCAATCACAGAAGGGAACCCTGGCCAGCCCCCCTGTATAGTAAAGAGGGCTGGCATGATGAGACAGATCGTCCTTGCTTGTGTGGCTGGCTGGTCACTGACAGACTTGCTCCACTGCTGGCTTAGCAAGTGCTGCCTGTATACAGTGATAAACCTAAAGCTTTGAGTGCTAAACACCTTCACTACACTATTGTTCTATTGTTGTAATTGTTTGCTTTCATTCACTCAGTTAGGTCCTGTCTGTGGCTGTGTCTGTGCAGGCCAGCAGGACAGTATAGGGAATAGGAGGATTCCTGTGTTATTGTATTGTAGTTAGTACTGCAGTTAGTTGTTATGATGGCGTTCCTGCACTCGATTTCCAGCTCGATTCCTGTTGACTCGATTATTTCTAACATGTCCAATTTGCGTTTCGATTAATCGTTAGGTCGATTTGGCATAATTTACATGCAAATCGACCTAACGATCCATCAAAACGCAAATCAGACATGTCAAAAATAATTGAGTCGACGGGAATCGAGCGGGAAATCGAGTGCGGGGTACGCACCGTGTGTACCCGCCACCATAACACAGTGTACACTGTCTGTCCTCTACTCTGCGGTCTGTCACTCTGTGCTGATTTGATGTAAAGTCCAACCCCGATTTTATTAAAGTAAAAGTACCCCACATCATCTGGTGACATCATCACGTATAAGTTGTACTATGTCTGCTGGCACCGGCAGCCGGGGGAGGGGCAGCAAGACAAGAGGACAGGGAGCAACATTACAGCCACCTTCAGAAGGTCTGCCATGTCAGTGTCAACCCCAGCGGGCAGCCTACCCTCAGTCAGCGAGCTTTTCGCTCCAGGCGCTGCGATTGAACTCAGGGCTGTTAGCCACCCGCAAGGAGTTTGAGGAGGATGTTCTGGGTTTTGAGGAGGGGGGTATGATGTTGATGATGGGATGAAGGACCGTGACTACCATCCGCAGGATGAGGATGTCAGTTCTGACTCTGAGGAGGAGGATGCATTGGTGGGTTTGGCACGGAGGATCAGCATTGCAGACAGTGGCTGTGGAAAGCGGGATCCACCACATCCTTCTGCCGCTACCACCAGCCGCACCACTCAACCCCCAACCGCCACAGGGAGAAAAGCCGCAGCATCCCATTCAGGCCACAGGGGAATCTTCACCTCCCCAATCTGGCCGCCACGGTGCCACAGGCCACTGCTGCTGATACCGCCACCTATATTCAACCCAAAACACAATTGCGCTGTCATTTTTTTGGAGGTGTCTGGGCTGAAAACTGTCATGTCCCAGTTGTGCGATTGGACTTTGGACACAATGTGGGCTGCACAACCGCTGTCTGGAACCTAGTCCTGATGTTAATTGACTGGTTTTTTTTTTTCGTTTTAGGTCCAACAATTTTTTAATTAGTTTTTCCCTTTAAAAAAATATGATGCTACATGCATCATTTACCCTAAAAACCCCTTTAAAAGCTATTTAAAGGGCACTTCCGTTTTTTCTATCTGGATACCCGAA
Source organism: Hyperolius riggenbachi (assembly GCF_040937935.1). Taxonomy (NCBI): domain Eukaryota; kingdom Metazoa; phylum Chordata; class Amphibia; order Anura; family Hyperoliidae; genus Hyperolius; species Hyperolius riggenbachi. The sequence continues at coordinate 310,664,950 of NC_090652.1, forward strand.
TAGGTCGGGTACCCACGGGTAATTTGGTCGGATATCCGGATCCGGATATCCGAATCGGATCCGGATATCTGGGTACCCGGATCCGGATGGGTAATGAAAAGCACTACCCGAGTGCCTACGGGCTCGATTCACAAAGCGGTGATAACCCAGTTATCACGCCTAAAAGACTTTAGGTGTGATAACCATTGCACCACACTGGTGAAAAGCCCCTCATCGCGCCTAAACTCAGTTTAGGCGTGATAAGTTTAGGCGTGATAAGTTTAGATAAGTTTAGATTGCGCGCAAAGTCCTGCGCGCAAAGCAGTGTCATTTAACTCTATGCAATGTTTCACGCACACCAGACTTTGCTAGCGCAAAACTTTTGATCAGCTGTGCACTGCGGTGCTAACCCAGTTGGTGCCATAGTTATCACGTCTAAACTTATCACGCCTAAACTTATCACACCTAAACTTATCACGCCTAAACTGAGTTTAGGCCTGATAAGGGGCTTTTCACCAGCGTGCTAACTGTTAGCACCGCTTTGTGAATCAGGCCCTACCTGTTTGTGTGGCAGGTGCACATTGTAATACCCATCACTGCATATACCTACCTACTTGTTGTTCACAGTGCACCCACCTACCTATGTGAGTTGAGCGCACGCAGTGTCACTTTGCCTGTCCGCTACCTGTCTGTGTGTGACAGGTGCACATTGTAATACCCAGTACTGCATATACCTACCTACCTGTTGTTCTCAGTGTACCCACCTACCTACATGAGTGCACGCAGTGTCACTGTGCCTGTCTGCTACCTGTCTGTGTGTGACAGGTGCACATTGTAATACCCAGTACTGCATATACCTACCTACCTGTTCACAGTGCACCCACCTACCTACGTGAGCACACGCAGTGTCACTGTGCCTTTCTGCTACCTGTCTGTGTGTGACAGGTGCACATTGTAATACCCAGTACTGCATATACCTACCTACCAGTTGTTCACAGTGCATCCACCAACCTACGTGAGCGCACGCAGTGTCACTGTGCCTGTCTGCTACCTGCCTGTGTGTGACAGGTGCACATTGTAATACCCAGTACTGCATATACCTACCTACCTGTTGTTCACAGTGCACCTACCTACCTACGTGAGCGCATGCAGTGTCACTGTGCCTGTCCGCTACCTGTCTGTGTGTGACAGGTGCACATTGTAATACCCATTACTGCATATACCTACCTGTTGTGTTCAGTGCACCCACCTCATCACTGCATATACCTACCTGTTGTGTTCAGTGCACCCACCTACCTACGTGAGTGCATGGAGTGTGATACCACTCCGTGCATACCTGTTTACTGCACCTGTGTGACTGCACATTGTATTAGTCAATTCAGTGCATACCTTTCACTTCATCCCCCCCGATATGGACACAACAAGCAAAACAAGCAGAGGTAGAGGCAGACCCAGAGGAAGGCAACCCGGCAGGCCTGTGCAAGGTCATGTTGATTTTGTGCGGCCCTCAACCAAAGTACAGTGCTCAGAAGAAGGCACGTCCCATCAACTCCCAAGATTGTCAGGATGTGGTTGACTATTTAACACAGAACACCTCATCTTCCGCAGCCACCAGCGCTACTACAAGCACCTCATCTGTTGCATTTGACACTTTACAGGAGTTAATTGGTGGGGAATTAACTGATTCACAACCATTATTGTTACAACCAGATGAAGGTGCTAAGCAAGTTACACCACCTCATATGTCTGAGTTAGGCAGCGACACTATGGACATAGCGTGTGAAGATGATGAAGTACCTGCTGTTGGAGCAGTTTATGAGGTGTCTGAGGCAAGCAAAGCTGGGCAGGATGATTATGATGATGACGATGATACGGATCCCACGTATGTTCCCAATAGAGGAGATGAACAAGGGGACAGTTCAGAGGGGAAGTCAGAGAGGAGTAGGAGGAGATGAGTTGCTAAAAGAAGCAGGGGGAGCTCGTCGTCAGAAACAGCTGGTGGCAGTGTCCGGCACCATGTATCGCCAGCCTATGTACAGCCAGCCAACATGCCCTTCAATGTCAGCTTGGGGGCTCAGCGGTTTGGACATTTTTTAATGTGTCTGCCTCAGATCGGAGCAATGCCATCTGTTCTCTCTGCCTCCAAAAACTGAGCCATGGAAAGGCCAACACTCACATAGGGACAAGTGCCTTACGAAGGCACACAGAGAAAAGGCACAAACTCCAATGGGAAGAGCACCTGAGTAAAAGCAGCTCACAAAAGAAAAGCCACCATCCTTCTCCTCTTCCTCCTTCAGGTGCAGCATCTTCAGCCGCTTTCTCCCTTGCACCTTCACAGCCACCCTCCTCCACTCCACCTCTGTCCTTGAGCGGTTCCTGCTCCTCTGCCCACAGCAGCCAGGTGTCTGTGAAGGAAATTTGAGTGGAAGAAGCCAATTTCTGCCAGTCACCCCCTTGCCCGGCATCTGACAGCTGGCGTGGCGGAACTGTTAGCTGTTGCCATACAAGCTTATGGACACTGAGGCCTTCCGTAAATTTGTGGCCATTGGTACACCGCAGTGGAAGATACCAGGCCACAATTATTTCTCTAAAAAGGCGATACCCAAACTGTACCATGAAGTTGAGAGGCACGTGGTGTCATCTCTGGCACACAGAGTTGGGTCAAGGGTCCACCTGACCATGGATGCCTGGTCTGCCAAGTACGGTCAAGGCAGGTACATAACTTACACAGCCCATTGGGTCAACCTGGTGACTGATGATGGCAAGCATGGAGTACGTGGCTGTGCAGCGGACCAACTTGTGACACCTCCACGACTTGCAGGCAGGCCTCCTGCCACCTCCTCTCCTCCTGCTACATCCTCTTCACTGTCATCCTCCTCCTTGGCTGAGTGGCAGTTCAACTCTACTGGTGCTGTGATCTCCTCTCCAGCTACGCAGCCCCATATCCCAGGGCCTATGCTGCATGCCAGGTACGACGGTGTCACGCCATCTTAGACATGTCTTGCCTCAAAGCGGAGAGTCACACTGGACCAGCTCTCCTGGCTGCTCTTAACAAACAGGTGGATCAGTGGCTGACCCCGCACCAGCTGGAGATCGGCAACGTGGTGTGTGACAATGGCAGCAATCTCCTTTCCACTTTGAATTTGGGAAAGCTGACACGTGTACCCTGCATGGAACATTTGCTGAATCTAGTCATTCAAAGATTTGTGTCAAAGTACCCAGGCTTAGAGGACCTCCTGAAGCAGGCCACGAAGTTGTGTGGGCATTTCAGGCGGTCTTCCACGGCCATGGCATGCTTTGCAGACATTCAGCAGAGAAACAACTTGCCAGTAAGATGCTTGATATGTGATAGGCGACTCATTGGAATTCGACCCTGGTTATGTTCTCTTGCCTGCTAGAACAGGAGAAAGCCATCACCCAGTGCCTGTACAATTACAGTAAAAGGACACAATTTGGAGAGATGGGGATGTTCTGGCCCAACAACTGGACACTGATGCGAAATGCATGCAGGCTCATGTGGCCGTTTCAGGAGGTGACCAACCTGCTGAGTCGCAGTGAAGGCACCATCAGTGACTTGATCCCGTACGCTTACTTGCTGGAGCGTGCCATGCGTAGAGTGGTGGATAAAGCTGTGGAGGAGCATGAATAGAAACAGTTATGGCAGGAACAGTCGTGGGAGCAATTTTCATCAGATTCAGATGTTTCCTCAACACCTGCGGCAGCACAGAGGGGGGAGGAGGAGGAAGAGTCATATGGGGAAGAGGAGTCAGACTCGGATGATGAGGAAGGTGTTTCTTTGGAGGAGGAGGAGGAGGCGGCAGCAGAAGAACAACTGCAGCAGGCGTTGCAGGGGGCTTGTGCTGCTCGACGTTCCCATTGTATTGTTCGTGGATGGGGGGAGGAGGAGGACTTACCTGACGTCACTGAGGAAGAGCAAGAGGAGATGGATAGTACGTCTGCATCTAACGTTGTGCAGATAGCATCTTTCATGCTGTCCAGCCTGTTGAAGGACCCCTGTATAATAAAAATCAAGGGAAATGAGCTGTACTGGGTGGCCACGCTACTAGACCCTCGGTATTGGCACGAAGTGGCGGACATGTTACCAACTCACCAGAAGGCAGAAAGGATGCAGCACATGCAGAACAATCTGGCAAGTATGCTTTACAATGCGTTTAAGGGTGATGTTACAGCACAACGCAATAAAGGTACCACTGCCAGTAATCCTTCTCCCATGTCCACGCAGGCAAGGACAGGACGCTCCAGCGATCTCATTGTGATGTCGGACATGCGGACATCTTTAGTCCAATGCCTCACCTTAGCGCTTCCGAATCCACCCTCCACCAATGCCTGGATCGGCAGGTAGCCGACTACCTGGCCTTAAGTGTGGATGTAGACACTGTGAGCAGCGATGAACCCTTGGACTACTGGGTGCACAGGCTTGACCTGTGGCCAGAGCTGTCCCAATTTGCCATCCAACTTCTGTCTTGCCCTGCCTCAAGAGTCCTGTCAGAAAGGACCTTCAGCGCAGCTGGAGACATTGTCACTGAGAAGAGAAGTCGTCTAAGTCACAAAAGTGTTCAGTACCTCACCTTTATCAAAATGAATGAGGCATGGATCCCACAGGGCTACTGCCCGCCAAAAGACTAAGACAGTCCCCACACACAACATCTCTGCCTGCAAGCCGTGTGTCTGGCTGCCTGCCCCAAGACTAAGTCGCTTCCCACACAGCACCTCTTCCAGCAGGCTGCTTGACTGCCTTCTCCGCCACCATCAACAGGGTTCAGGAGGACTCCAGGCGGATTGCTGAATTTTTTAGGCCGCTGCTATAATTTTTCTGGTGCGTGTACATGCCTGCCTAATTTTTCTGGCTGCACTGTGGCTGCAATAACAAAACAAAAGGCATGTACATGTGCCCATTCCCTTTCGTGATCATTACCTTAGGGGCTTGCGTATCACAATGAAGTAATGACCGCTGGCTATATGAGTGTCTCGGGGGGTGGCACACCAAACATAATAAGGTTGTTGCTTCATTGTGGACAGACCAAATTTGATCAGCTGGAAAGTCACTGTTCTGTCATTCAGCTACCTCAGCCAGGCGACCATATGGGCTAGAAAGTCACCATCACCTGCACTCTCGTCATGATGCGCACCAGTCCAGCACGGCCGTCACTACACAAACAGCTGTTTGCAGTCACTGCATACCTTTCACTGCATCTTTGACTGCACATTGTATTATACCTGGCAGTCAGTGCATACCTTTCACTTGAATGGATGGCAGACTTGCCCTCCATAACAGATTCTCGTTAAAGGATTTAAAGTTGATTCATCTTACATATACAGCAGGGCCTCAAAAGTCCTCCTGTATTGTTATTTTTGGTCACTACCTCAGGACGTGCATGCCATGCCCGCTGCCTTCCTTGGATGTGTGTGGTAGCCGTTCCTGCTCCTTTGCCAACAGCGTGCCTGCTGCCTTCCTTGGATGTGTGGTGGTGGTAGCCGTGTCTTAGGCTCCCACTCCAGACCGGAATCAAACAAGGATTCCCCAGCCATTACCCATGGTCACTCGCAATGGCAGACTTGCCCTCCATAACAGATTCTCTTTAAAGGTAGTACAGTCTATCAGTGTCCTATACAGCAGGGCCTCGAAAGTCCTCCTGTATTGTTATTTTTGGTCACTACCTCGGGACGTGCATGCCATGCCTGCTGCCTTCCTCGGATGTGTGGTGGTGGTAGCTGTTTCTTAGGCTCCCACTCCGGACTGGAATTGAACCAGGATTCCCCGGCCATTACCCGTGGTCACTCGCAATGGCAAACTTGCCCTCCATAAAAGATTCTTGATGCAGGTACTGAACAGCAAGCAGAAAAAGTATTTTAAAAAATAGATGTAAGCTTTAACAATGGTAGAGAAAGAACCATTGAAAGTTGATAAGGCAGTCAAACATTACCTGACATCATTGAGTAAGGAAGAGCAATCCTCGCCATGGTGCTCAGTAGTCCAGCACGGCCGTCACTACGCAAACAGCTGTTTGTGGTGCGTTACACAGTGAGTTGCAGAGCTGGGACAAGGTCCTCCAGCACCCAAGGTTGAGACACCAAAGTGCGCCCCTCCATCCCTCCCACCCCAGCCGTCACACACTGATTGCTATTAGACTAAGAGGGCCACAGGGCCCACAACCTCCCCAACACCTTAATATCTAGTTATCTGGCTTGCAGTCACTGCCATGTATCCCCTTTTCTTATTTCTTTCTGCTTCATACACAATTAGGAATGACAGCTGAATGAATTGTGTGCCCCCTCCTACACTGCGCCCTGAGGCTGGAGCCTCTCCAGCCTATGGGCTTGATTCACAAAGCGGTGATAACTCAGTTATCATGCCTAAAAGACTTTAGGCGTGATAACCTTTGCACCACTGAGTTATCACTGATTTGTGCTGCTCTTCGCGCGAAGCTACCGCACGTACGTACGCGCGTAACCGCGCGCGCAAAGTCCCATAGGGCTTAATGGGAGCTTCGCGCGAAGCGCCGGGTGCTGCGCGCGCGCCTGCGCACGGAAAACTTTGCGCGCGGAAAATTCGCGCGAGTTTCTTCTTATCACGCCTAAACTGAGTTTAGGCGTGATAAAGGGCTTTTCACAGGCGTGCAAACACTTTGCACCGCTTTGTGAATCAAGCCCTATGCCTCGGCCCGGCCCTGGTTTGGTGTGTCAGTGTGCAGCAGAACTCTAATTACACTCCCTGATTGATGTATACACATGCAAGATGTTTTAAAGCACTTTAGGCCTGCAATTTAGCATTCAATGTGATTTCTGCTCTTAAAACACTGCTTTGCGTCCAATCCAGATTTTTCCCCGGGACTTATGGCGTCTATCCCACTCCGCCATGCCCCCCTCCAGGTGTTAGACCCCTTGAAACATCTTTTCCATCACTTTTGTAGCCAGAATAAATTTTTCTAATTTTCAAAGTTCGCCTCCCCATTGAAGTCTATAGCGGTTCGCGAAAGTTTGCGTGAACCAAATTTTCGCGGGAGGTTCGTGAACCCGATTTGTGAACCTAAAATCGGAGGTTTGGGCCATCTCTAATGGCAGCCACAATCACAGAAGGTCTCTTTGGAGGAGAATTCTGCATAACTAAACAGCCTAGACTAAACACCACTGGGAAGGGGGGGGGGGGGAGGCAGGGTTACACACAAATGTACACAGACAGGTAAAGATCTAGGAAGTTTTCTGATGCTAAAACCAGGATAACTAATTGTTACTATTATTATTTAGTATTGATGTAGCGCTGTCATCGTTCACAGTGCTCTACAGAGTATATATATTCATGTCACTGACTGTCCTCAAAGGGGCTCACAATTTAATACCTTCCATAGTCATAATGTACAATGTCAATTGTAGTCAAGGGCCAATTTAGGGTGAAGCCACCTACCTTACCTATAAATTTGGGGGGATGTAGGATGGAGCTAGTGCCGTGGCTAGGATTCGAACCAGGGACCCAGCTGCAAGGCAAGAGTGCTATCCACTAGTGAACATTTAACGAGTATTCAGAACTTAGCTGTATCTACGGTAATCTACCCCTGGATATTTTGTCTACTCTTGAACAGGGGGTGCTCGGATACCTCTTTTTAAAATCTGAATTGATTCGGATCCAGATAGCTAGAAATCCGGATCTGATCAGATATCCGAATTCGAACCATTTTGGTATCCGAATAGATCCGGATATGCGAACCCATTATCCGGGTAGATTTGAATTAATTCAGATATCCGGATAGAAAACCGGTAGTGTTGGGCGAACAGTGTTCGCCACAGTTCGGGTTCTGCAGAACATCACCCTGTTCGGGTGATGTTCGAGTTCGGCCGAACACCTGATGGTGTTCGGCCTTTTAGTTCGGGTTCGCCCGAACTACTCAATGCCCGGCCGAACAGGGCCCCTGTTCGGCCGAACAGGGCCCTGTTCGCCCGAATACGGCCCCCCTATGGGGTCGCAGGCATAAGGGGGGAGCATGCCCCGATCGGAAATTCCCCCCACCCCCTCCGCTAGTGCTCCCCCCTCTGCCCGCTTCCCCATAAAAAAAGTTTGCGGAAAGTTACCTACTAGTGGTGGGCTGGCTGGCTGGCTGTGGTGAGATGGATCATTAGTGGAGGAGTCTGACTAGTCTAGGAGCCGCATTGAGGCCGGGCAGCGGGCGGTTCAGCGATAGTACCCTTGTGGTGCTTCCGCCCTTTCTCTGACCTCACGTCCTCTACGTGATGACGCATACGAGGGTGTCTGCGTGACGCGTACCCTCGTATGCGTCATCACGTAGAGAACGTGAGGTCAGAGAAAGGGCGGAAGTACCACAAGGGTACTACCGCTGAACCGCCCGCTGCCCGGCCTCAACGCGGCTCCTAGACTAGTCGGACTCCTCCACCCATGATCCATCTCACCACAGCCAGCCAGCCCACCACTAGTAGGTAACTTTCCGCAAACTTTTTTTATGGGGAAGCGGGCAGAGGGGGCAGCGCTAGCGGAGGGGGTGGGGGGAATTTCCGACCCCCCCCCTGCGATCGGGGCATGCTCCCCCCTTATGCCTTCGACCACATATGGCCCCCAAAACCGACATGTTCGGGGGTCCCATTGACTTGCATTGAGTTCGGGGTTCGGGCCGAACATGCCGAACATCTGGCCCATGTTCGGCCGAACGGACCCGAACCCGAACATCCAGGTGTTCGCCCAACACTAAAAACCGGTAGTGGCCTTTAAATTGCTTTCAACGTCTTTTTTAGTAAATAATGCATGAAGCATCATGTTTTTTTCTAATAGAAAAACAGTAATTGTTTATGTGGGGAGTTAAAATACAAAATAAAAAAAAAAAAAAAAAAAAAAGGCTGTCAAATTATTAAAATCAGGACTAGGTTCCAGACAGCGGTCGTGCAGCCCACATTGTGACCAAAGTCCAACCGCACAACTGGGACATCACAGTTTTCAGCTCAGACACCTCAAAAAAATTACACAGCATTTGTGTTTTGGGTTAAATAAGGGTCGTATCAGCAGCAGTGGCCTGTGGCACCCTGGCGGTGGGAGCAGCACAGGCAGCAGGAGCAGGGCAATGCAGCAGCAGCAGCAGCAGGTGTAACATGTGCTAGGAGCATGCCGGAGATTGTACTACCGTAGCACTTAGCATTGGTTCCACGGCTGTAAAAAAAATGTGAACCAGGCTCAGTTAGTAATAGTTAACAATCAGGAGAAGCCAGGAGGTTGTGGTGGTGTTAAAGGGTGGTAAGCCAGGCATAGTGATTCCCAGCCACTCCATGTCCCTCTCTTGCCAACAACAGGGAAAGACCTGCCCAACAGGGTCTGGCGGTGTTCTTTCCTTATATGGGAAGCAGTGGAGGGAGCAGAGGAGGCCACTGAGGACTGGCTGCCCGAACAGGCCTCAGTGTCGGCAGGAGTGGCAGAGGGAGTTCTGGTGCTCTGAGACTGACCACTGCCAGCGCCAGCTTGCTTCAGCCTCCTGAACTCCTCATGCTCAACAAAATGTTTTTTGGACAAATGGGTGATGAAGCTGGAGGTGTCATACTTGGAGGGGTCACAACCTCTGCTCATCTTTAGTTTGCACACATTGCATATGGCAAACTTTCTGTCCAATGAGGGCAGAGTGAAAAACCACCAGAACCTGAATTGGATGCTGCTGCTTTTCTCCCTGTGGTGGTTGGGGGTTGAGTGGTGTGAGTGGTGGTAATGCCAGAAGATGAAACAGCAGGCTGTGGGTCTCGCATTCAATGCCCACTGCTGCTCCTGTCACTGTCTGCAATGCTGATCCTCCGTGCCAAACCCACCCACGCATCTTCCTCCTAAGAGTCAGAGCTGACATCCCCATCCTGTGGATGGTAGTCACGGTCCTTCATCTCATCATCAACATCATACTCCCCCTCCTCAAACAACTGCTGCTGGGATGATGACCCCCCACACTCCTCTTCTGCTGCCACATGCAAGGAACCCCCACAACAACCACCGTCTTCATCTGTGACTTTTCCACATAGCCCAATGCGCCCAGAATATCCTTCTCAATCTCGCTGCGGGTAACATCCCTGATTTCGATCGTGGTGCCTGAAGTGAAAAGCTTGCTCACTGGGGGTAGGATGCACGCTGGGGTCGACGTGATGACTGGGTCCCCAGGAACTGCTGGGCGGCTCCTGCTGCTCCCGTGAAAAGGAGTGTTGGTGGGGGTGGAAGTCTCTGTTGTAGAGCTGGTGGTGGCCTGCTCATCCACCATCATCTGGAAAATGGCTGCAGTGCTACATGCTGCTGCGCCTCTGCAGTGTGACTACTCCTAACAGCTGGACGGCCAGTGGCTAGCGGCGGAATGGACACTGATGCAGCAAAACTGCTGACGGTGGCCGTAATTTTGCTCCCTCTCCTCTTGGCCTTGCTGCTCCTCCCCCGGCTGCCAGTGCCAGCAGACATAGTAAACTTATGTGTGATGATGTCACCAGATGATGTGGGGTACTTTATTAAAATCCAGGTTGGACTTTAAAGAAAATCAGCACGGAGTGACAGACAGCAGAGTAAAAGACAGTACACACTAACTGTCTATCTGTCACACTGACACTGCTCGGCACAACAGAAATGCAGTATTTCTCTAACAACTAACTAGCACTGCAGTACTAACTACACAATAACACAGTAATCCTGTTCCCTAACCTATACTGTAGCTAAGGCTAATAGAAGGCCAACAGCATGCCTTGCCTGTGCACAGAGCACACAGACACAGGACCTAACTAGCAGCTGAAGGTGTTTAGCACTCAGAAACGGCAGACAACCAGCGAATGATCAGCACCCAGTATATATAGCCCAGCGCTCTCTAGCGCCTCCCCTAAGTGCTGGACTAATGGGAACTGGTTGAATCGTCAGCTGACCGGCTTGGTCAGCTGACTCCCTTCTGGCTGTCATAAAAGTTCTGCCTCTCAGCGCGCGCGCGCGTCCTTCTGAACCTGTGTGGACTATCAGTCCCAGCCACACCAGCCATGTGTTGTGTACCACCCGCCGCGCTGGACGCGGAACCAGCTGCACCGCTATCAGGGCATGCGGCGGTTTCTCCGCGTTCAGCCATACTGGCAGATGTAGGCCTACACTTGCAAACCACCGCGTTGGATGCGGAATCAGCCGCCTTGTTCTGAGCACACGCGGCGGCTTTTCCGCGTTTTCTCACAGTAACGATTGGTGTCAGCACACAGAGTGTATCCGATTATTGATGATCTGCAGTATCATCAATAATACAGATGTTATACCTGATTATATGGTGATCTGCAGAATCACAGATAATACAAGTATAGCTTGACACAGGACACCTAACGTAGTGTGAGTGTTTGGTGCAACAGTAAGAAAGGTTATCTCCCGAGGAGCAGGAGATACAGACACAACTGCGGCCAAGGATTCCCTGAAGAGCAGGGAATTAGACTGCGATGCAGCCAGTGGACACCTGAGGTGCAGGTGGCCTCTGACTGTGTAGACACTAACCTCCTTAATAGGAGGAGATGGAGATTGTACTGCAGCCAAGGATTCCCTGATGGATCGGGAATCAGACTGTACTGCAGCCAAGGATTCCCTGATGGGCTGGGAATCGGACTGTACTGCAGCCAGTGAACTCCTATAGGTCTAGTCCCCTGACTGGGCTGTAAGGAGGACTTCCTGCAGAACAGGCAGCCTTTACAGCTAATGGACACCTATAGAGTTGGTGTCCCGAGGAGTACAGTGAGGCTGCTCACCCAAGGGATGAGTGACAGCCAGAAGGGTCATACAGGCCAGGTAGGCAACACACGAGCAGATAAGGTACAGAGACAGAAGACTGATACGGTATCAGGGTACATGCAAGGTTGACAACGGGAAGACAGATAGGCAAGGTATCGAATCAGTAAGCAGGAGAGTGGTCAGCAAAGCCAGAGATCATAACAGGTATCAATATAGCACAATCCTAGTCTGAGGTGTGAGGTCCTTGGTCTGAACACCTGGGAACTAGTCTGGAGTATAACAATAGTAACACAGTAATCTCCTAGTCTTGGATGTGAGGTCCTTGGTCTCAACACCCGGGAACTAGTCTGGAGTATAACAATAGTAACACAGTAATCTCCTATTCTTGAGTGTGAGGTCCGTGGTCTCAACACCCAGGAACTAGTCTAAAGTAGAGTGACCAGATTTTTGTGGGCTCAACCTGGGACGAGCCGCGCCAAAAAATGGGCGGAGATAACGTAATGATGTAACAGCCAGGCATAAGAAAGCAGCGTTTACGCCATGATGTGGTCAGACGAGGTTTCGCATCATGGGTGTGCAGAAACTGTGTGATGCTATTTAATAGTATACCGTAACCACAAAGCAGCAAATATAGCCAACTATGACCATTAAATAATAAATGCAGCAACAGTTACCCCAGACACCAGAAAATAAACGCAATGTGTGCAACATGTCAGCACAAAATAAACGCAATGTGGGCAACATGTCAGTACAAAATAAACGCAATGGGGGAAACATGTCAGCACAAAAACGCAATGTGGGCAACATTTCACCAGTAAATAAAACGCAAAGTGGGCAACATTTCACCAGAAAATAAAACGCAATGTGGGCATCATGTCAGCAGTAAATAACGCAATGTGGGCAACATGTCAGCAGTAAATAACGCAATGTGGGCAACATGTCAGCAGTAAATAACGCAATGTGGGCATCATGTCAGCAGTAAATAACGCAATGTGGGCATCATGTCAGCAGTAAATAACGCAATGTGGCCACATTTTAGCAGTAAATAACGCAATGCGGGCAACATGTCAGCAGTAAATAATGCAATGTGTACAGCATGTCAGCAGTAAATAGAGAGAGAGTCGTGTCGGAATGTCTGATGACCGTGGGACTACCTGTGTGCGAGGACGCCGATGAGGCAGGTGCCATGTCAATGCAGGCGGCTGCTGCTCCGGCCCGGGCTGGTCTGGGTGTGACGGCCCGACGGTTGTTTTCTTCTTCCCTCCGCATAGCTCTTCCAACTTGTGAATTGTGTGCTGCACTGATGCGTGTGACGCCTCAGCGATGTCAACACACACGTTAAACAGTGGGGGGTGGGGCCAGACAGCGGCGGGATTCCGGTTGTTAGCCAATTCAATGCGGGCAGAAGACAGGGAGGGAGGGGAGCAGTAGCAGCGGGGTGGAGCAGGGTGGATCAGAGCGGCGGGGGACGGGACACTGACGTCACATACTCCCGCAGCGTGGACGTCCTGCATCTAAAAGTGGGACGTTTCCTGGGACCCAAGCCGGCCTGGGACAGGGGACCCCGAATCCGGGACCTGTCCCAGGTAATCCGGGACGTATGGTCACTCTATCTAAAGTATAACAGTATAACAGTACAATATCGCCTAAAGCGGAATCTGGCTAAGTGTGAATTCCCAGTTCCAACTGGTTCTAACACACTGTAAGATCTGACTGAGGTCTGAGTGCTCACACGTAAGTATTTGCAACAGCAGACAACCTGCAACTGGCAAGCAAGTCCTATATATACTTACAGCACTCCACAGCGCCGTCCCAGACACTCAGCCAATCCAGAGTCCAGCTGGGATCAGCTGATCGGCCTGATCAGCTGATTCCCCTTCTGTTGGCATAAAGGTCCTGTCGCCTGGCCCGCGCGTAACTCTCCATCTGTGTGCATTAGAAGGACCAGGCAAACCAGAGACATGTTGCTGCGCGGAAAAGGCCGCCGGCTTGAAAGCGGAGACAGCCGCCTTGCCGCTTGCCCATGTGGCGGCATCTTTGCTATTCATTACACTAAGGAGATGAAGTCCCTGACGTCATTGAGCCAATCAAAGGGCTCCCAGCAGAAGCCCTAGCAACCAATCACAAGCTCAGGCAGCCAATCACAGAAAGGAACCCTGGCCAGCCCCCCCCCCCCCCCCCCGTATAATAAGGAGGGCTGCCATGATGGGAAATATCATCCTTGCTTGTCACTGCTCACTAAGAGACATGCTCCAGTGCTGCTGGCCTAGCAAGTGCTGTATACAGTGATAAACCTAAAGCTGTTCAGTGATTAACCCCTTCACTATCACTACAATACTGTTGCATGGTTAATTAGGTAGCTAGCTTGATTTCATTCAGTGACAGTCAGAGTGTGTGCTGCAGGGCTGCTGCAGGCAGCTGCTATGTGTCTGTGTGTGTGCTATGCACAGACCAGGCCAGCTGCTGGCCTGCTATGATATCATGGAGATACGTTAAAGGTTTTTTTGAACTGTAATGGCTGTTTTTATATTTTATATATTAACTTTTTATATAATAATTTTTAGAATATGTATACAATTTACTATAGGCACCTGTTTTTTTCACTGACCTGAGAAAGCTGGCAAGTACCCGTGAAATGCGTTGTCAATTTTATGTGCTTGAATAAAAGACCTTTTTCCAATAAACTGGTCCAAATTCTTCAAGAGAGGCAAGATTCCCTCTCTGTTTATTAGATTAATAGCGTATTAGCCTATCTTTTATGCATTGGGAGCCTCTTTCCCTGTTTTAAGTATCCGCCTTAAGGACCAGGTAATTTTCCATGGGGGGCACGTTTGGGGGGGGTCAGGCAGCCAGATCCCGAGTAAGGCTAAGCTGGGTATGGTGTCCCCAGTGTGGCCAGGTGTCCCCCGTATTGCAGGCAGCCTTTACTCACCTCCCAGGCTTCAGCGATGAGCAGCTGTGGACCCCTCCACTCTGGCCGGCATCCCTGCTTGTACTGCCGCTAAGTTCCGGGTTGTGGCTTGATGACATCATCAAGCCAGTCCCAGCACTTACGTCAGAGTGAGTGGGGATGCCAGCCAGAGCAGAGGGGAGCACTGATCTGGCCGGGGGAATTTCAGAAAGGTGAGTGGATCCACTTCTTTCTCCCTACGCAACCGTTGTGATCACGTGATCAGTAGCAAATCGCGATGGCTCCTGATCATTGAGGGGAGATGTCAGCTGTCATATTATAGCTTAATCTCTCCACTCCGGTGCGCACAATCGTGCTAAAAGTGTAAACGGCGGGCGGCGTAAATCCTACACTGCATCCGGCTTAGACAGCCACAAGTGTGGTGTAGGATTTAAATATGGTGGTGCTCAAAGGGTTAAGCAACTTCCCAGTGAAATTCCTTGTAAGTAAAAACTTGCTTGGCCAAATAAATGGATTCTTATTCTGATTCACTACACCACCATGATGCCCAAAAGTGGGTATCCTGAATAATTTACAACATACTACCACATGTC
The DNA here is from genome assembly GCF_040937935.1 of Hyperolius riggenbachi. Classification (NCBI taxonomy): domain Eukaryota; kingdom Metazoa; phylum Chordata; class Amphibia; order Anura; family Hyperoliidae; genus Hyperolius; species Hyperolius riggenbachi. The sequence goes on from NC_090652.1 coordinate 310,680,158, forward strand.
CCTGTGATGCCTCTTTAAGTTTATTGCTCAAGGATCAGGAATACACGTCCATCCATCTTTATGTCACTATGAAAACAGGAAAGCAAATATGCTATGGAAAGAAGCAAATTACATTTGCAGATTATTTGCATCAGAATCTAAAATGTCACTTTCCAGAGACCTTAAATTCCTAAACAGCTTCTCCTTCTACAGATCATCATAATGGCTACAGCTCAAGAGGTCACTTTGATCACCATCATCACCACCGTGCAAGTTGTAGGAATCTCTCTGAACATCTACATCGTCTTCTTTAAATTCAAAATCTTGAAAAATGAGCCCAATATGAATCCTAGTATTCTAATTTATTTTGCCATGGGACTGGTCAATGTGTTCATGCAGTTGAAGTTCATAGTGCAGGATGTCCTGTCTGCCTTTTTGCCCAGTTTATTTTATACGAGGGAAGTGTCTTTGCTTTTTATAGTTTTGAGTTTTATTTTCATGCTTTGCAGTTTCTGGCTGACTGGCTGGTTGTGTGCTTACTACTGCCTCACCATTGTCCACGCAAGCCATCATCTCATTGTTCTGCTTAGAAGAGTCCTCTCATCCTTCCTGCCACATATTCTTCTTCTGACAGGAGTCAGTTCAATTTTCATGAGTCTCCCCTGTATCTGGATAATGGACATTAAACAACCTCAGACCAACAGTACAGTGGGAACCTCACTTAATGAAGTAACACTTCTTGTTAATTCAATATACATAGCAATAGCAGCTGTCCTGGGTAGTTGTCTTCCTTTTATTGTGGCTGTTACCTCCACTGGAGTCACAACATTCACTCTTTTAAGACATATAACAAAAATGAAACATAATGCTTCTGGGCATAAGCGTCCCAACATTGAAACCCTCATCAATGCAACGAGAACCATGATCTTGCTTCTTACGTTCTCCACAATCTTCTGTGTTTTTGGACTTATGTTCTATGCAGGAACCAAAATATCCTCAGAGCTCATCACTTTGGTTGTATGGTTTGTTGTCCTATGTTTTCCATCCATACAAGCCCTTATCATAATCCAAGCCACTCCTAAGCTAAGAAAGTCAATTGTGCAGAAACTATGTTTTAGGAAAGAAATCAGTGCTGAAACATATAATATGTAGAAGATCATCAGTCTTGTCAAAATGAAATTTTAGGAAGGCGGGCAAGAATAGAAATACATATATGGGGGGTTGCAGATTTCATAAAGTTCATGAATTCGTATACTATTTTACAGAATGAAACAGGGTTTCAAGCCTTTTTTTTTTACTATAGTGAGAATGACAGTGAGGACGATGAAGATGATTTATAATGATTCTTGTTGAGTTTTTTTATTCACCATCATCATTATTCAGTAAGATAGCACTATTAGCCACAATTCACTAAGATCATGCTGTTGATAATAAGGCAAGTAAAAATCACCACACATTGATTGGTATTTTATGTTTTAATCCACTAAAGAAGCTTGCTTGATTAACATGTAGTGATATGCTTTCACAGTGAGAGTGTTGTCTTATCACTCCAGTCCATAAGGTATCACCTCTGTAGTTATTCTTACATGCAGTAGATAGGGAGGGGAGGAGCACAACAAGGCAGCCTGTAGCTCCACTCCTCCTGCTGCTAGGACGATTGCAGCTAGTCTGTGTAAGACAGCCAAGGAAGGAGAGAGAGAGGCTGTGTCTGTGTGTGTTTCCTTTCATTCCTTAAAGGGGAACTTCAGCCTAAACAAACATACTGTCATCAAGTTACATTAGTTATGTTAATTAGAATAGATAGGTAATATAATCTCTTACACACCCTGTTTTAAAAGAACAGGCAAATGTTTGTGATTCATAGGGGCTGCCATCTTCGTCATGGGGCAGCCATATTTTTGGTTGAAGGGAGGTGACAAGGAGCAGGAGACACAGTTCCAACTATCCTGTGTCCTGATTACCCCTCCCAGCTGCACACGCTAGGCTTCTAATGTCAAATTAAAAATGTAAAAAAAAAAAAATTGCACTAAAACAGCAGAACGAGAACAACAACATCAGAAATCCCATCATGCTTTGCACAGCATCAGGGGAAAAAAGCCCGGGCAGTTTTCTTCTGTGTAGCTAAAAATGAGGCTTGTATAAGAGAAACAAAGTTCTGATGCTGTGAAACTGATAAAGAAACACCAGGCCTTTTCAGTGCTGCTGAGTCAATTTTTAGTCCGGACGTTCACTTTAAAGACAAGAGATGAGCTTAGTGAATTGTGACTAGTGTACTATTTGAACAAAGTTACAATCGCAACAGTAACACAAACACATCTAACCTTTTCCCTGTCATTATTTTTTATGAAGTGTACTTTGGTCCCATGTTTTTTCTGTATTCCCCAGCCTCCAGCAATGTATGCAGAGCCATGCAGGGAACCATTTATATTTACCAGACCTAGAAGGCAGGATTCGCTCTCTTTGTCTACTACAGTGGTGCAATAATGCCGACAAAGACTACAAACTGACAAACCTGCTGTGACCACAGTTAAGAAATGTACTAGTGAAGCAGTAGAAAGACTGCAGAGCTGCTTCGATTTAACAGACTGGAATATATTCAAAGAATCCGCAAGCAACCTAAATGAATACACTGACTTTGTGATTTCATATATTTCTTTTTGCGAAGAGACCTGCATCCTGACCAAACCGTGCATCAGGTACAAAAATGATAAACCCTGGCTTATATTGCATCCTAGGAAGCTGTGCCTCGATAAATAAAGGGTGCATCCTACAGGTGATAAAGTCCTCTACAAAGCTTCTAAATACAAGCTACAGAATGCCATTACTCAAGTGTTCCCTAACCCTGTCCTCAAGGCCCACCAACGGTGCATGTTTTGTGGAAATCTACACAGGTAGGTATTCAGCTCAGCTGAGACACTAATTACTCCACCTGTGAATGTTTGTGATTTCCTGAAAAACATGTACTGTTGGTGGACTTTGAGGACAGGATTGGGGAACTCTGCCATAACTGATACAAAAAATTATAATTCAAAAAGACTTGAAGGAAAACGTTCCACAATGGACTCCTGAACAATAGGAACATCTCTACATCAGATCACCAACTACAAAAGGAAAGCCCCACAATTATTAGATAACCTGCAGCTCGCAAATGAGCAAAACACAATGGCCTCAATTCACTAAGATGATGCTGGAGATAATAAGGCAAGAGAAAACTTACCTCCACACAGTGAGAGAGTTATCTTAACTCTTCATTCCTTAAGTTACCTCCTCTGTAGTTAATTTACCTCCTCTGTAGTTAAGTTACCTCCTCTGTAGTTATTTTCACACGTAGTTGATTAACAGCCAGTCTTTAACTCTGGAGTTATTTTTAAGGATTGAAGAGTTAACTTAAAGACAGAAGAGTTAACTTTAGGCTTGCCTGAGGTAAAATGTTTCCTGAATACTACATGCCTTATCACCATGGTAACAACTCTAGAAGAGTTATTAAAGACAAGAGATAAGCTTAGTGAATTGAGGCCATTGTATTTTAGGTTTGATACATAGTTACATAGTTACATAGTTATTTTGGTTGAAAAAAGACATACGTCCATCGAGTTCAACCAGTACAAAGTACAACTCCAGCCTGCTCCCTGAAATATCCCTCACATATACAACCAACAATAACCACCCAAACCTAATCAATTTGCCTAATTGACATCTCTGTACCAACAGCGAAACCGGCCAGTCAATGTTTCTACCCCTGCGGAGCCTCAGCATCTACACAGCACTGGATGTCAGCCACAATCTGCTAACCTGTCCCCAGATTGGCATCCTCTACCTTTGTGAAAATTGAATCTAAATAAACTTTTCAAACAACAAAATATTAACCACTTGAGGACTGCAGTCTTTTCACCGCTTAAGGACCAGAGCCTTTTATTCCATTCAGACCACTGCAGCTTTAACGGTTTATTGCTCGTACATTGCATACAACTTACTATCTAAATGAATTTTACCTCCTTTTCTTGTGACTAATACAGCTTTATTTTGGTGCTATTTGATTGCTGCTGCGATTTTTAGTTTTTATTATATTCATCAAAAAAGACATGAATTTTGTAAAAAAAAAAATGATTTTTTTTAACTTTCTGTGCTGACATTTTTCAAATAAAGTAAAATTTCTATACACATTTTTGTCCAAATTTATTCTGCTACATGTATGATAAAAAAACAAAAAACATTCAGTGTATATTAATTGGTTTGGGTAAAGGTTATAGCGTTTACAAACTATTTATAACAGAAATATAGATCAATATACACAGATATGGATCTATACATTATATACTGTATACACACACAGATATATACAGTGGCTTGCAAAAGTATTCGGCCCCCTTGAAGTTTTCCACATTTTGTCACATTACTGCCACAAACATGAATCAATTTTATTGGAATTCCACGTGAAAGACCAATACAAAGTGGTGTATAGGTGAGAAGTGGAACGAAAATCATACATGATTCCAAACATTTTTTACAAATAAATAACTGCAAAGTGGGGTGTGCATAATTATTCAGCCCCCTGAGTCAATACTTTGTAGAACCACCTTTTGCTGCAATTACAGCTGCCAGTCTTTTAGGGTATGTCTCTACCAGCTTTTCACATCTAGAGACTGAAATCATTGCCCATTCTTCTTTGCAAAACAGCTCAAGCTCCGTCAGATTAGATGGACAGCGTTTGTGAACAGCAGTTTTCAGATCTTGTCACAGATTCTCGATTGGATTTAGATCTGGACTTTGACTGGGCCATTGTGACACATGGATATGTTTTGTTTTAAACCATTCCATTGTTGCCCTGGCTTTATGTTTAGGGTCGTTGTCCTGCTGGAAGGTGAACCTCCTCCCCAGTCTCAAGTCTTTTGCAGACTCCAAGAGGTTTGTTTCCAAGATTGCCCTGTATTTGGCTCCATCCATCTTCCCATCAACTTTGACCAGCTTCCCTGTCCCTAATGAAGAGAAGCACCCCCAGAGCATGATGCTGCCACCACCATATTTGACAGTGGGGATGGAGTGTTCAGAGTGATGTGCAGTGTTAATTTTTCCGGCACACATAGCGTTATGCGTTTTGGTCAAAAAGTTCCATTTTGATCTCATCTGACCAGAGCACCTTCTTCCACATGTTTGCTGTGTTCCCCACATGGCTTGTGGCAAACTGCAAACAGGACTTCTTATGCTTTTCTGTTAACAATGGCTTTCTTCTTGCCACTCTACCATAAAGGCCAACTTTGTGCAGTGCACGACTAATAGTTTTCCCATGGACAGATTCCCCCACCTGAGCTGTAGATCTCTGCAGCTCGTCCAGAGTCACCATGGGCCTCTTGACTGCATTTCTGATCAGTGCTGTCCTTGTTCGGCCTGTGAGTTTAGGTGGACAGCCTTGTCTTGGTAGGTTTACAGTTGTGCCATAGTCCTTCCATTTCTGAATGATCACTTGAACAGTGCTCCGTGGGATGTTGAAGGCTTTGGAACTCTTTTTGGAGCCTAAGCCTGCTTTACATTTCTCAATAACTTTATCCCTGACCTGTCTGGTGTGTTCTTTGGACTTCATGGTGTTGTTGCTCCCAATATTCTCTTAGACAACCTCTGAGGCCATCACAGAGCAGCTGTATTTGTACTGACATTAGATTACACACAGGTGCACTATATTTAGTCATTAGCACTCATCAGGCAATGTCTATGGGCAACTGACTGCACTCAGACCGAAGGGGGCTGAATAATTATGCACACCCTACTTTGCAGTTATTTATTTGTAAAAAATGTTTGGAATGATGTATGATTTTCGTTCCACTTCTCACATGTACACCACTTTGTATCGGTCTTTCACGTGGAATTCCAATAAAATTGATTCATGTTTGTGGTAGTAATGTGACAAAATGTGGAAAACTTCAAGGGGGCTGAATACTTTTGCAAGCCACTGTAGATCTATATAAACAGATATATAGATCTATATATTATATATGCACAGAAAATATATAGATCTATATACAGATATATAGATCTATTGTTCACAAAGAATATATTCTTTGTATATATATATATATATATATATATCACTGAGGGGTCACTGAGGAAGGGATCAGAGGGTTAATAATAATAAAAGGTGTTTATATTTCACATTTTTGCTCCATGGAGCACTGCGTGTCTCTCCCTGTCAGGGAGAGACAGGCAGAGCAGCTGCTTATGTGAGAATGATCGCTGTGATTGGCTCACAGTGATCACATGTACAGGAGCCAGGCTCCTGGTTGTTACTTAGTAACAAAGCTGTCTAATGACAGCTTTATTACATTAATCGGATGCCCGCACTGCTTCTGAGAGCCCTGAAAGGGCTCGACGTAGAAGATACGTTGAGTCAGAACGCTGCTGCCACCTGCTGGACGTAGAATTAAACTGCGTCGATCTGTAGGTGGGTAAGAAAGCTGCTGGCCCAGACTGTGTCTGAGAATTGTTTGGAATTCTGTGTCGAACAGTTAGCCTTTGTTTTAACAGACATATTCAAATCAGCTATGGAACTCTGGAACTCTTAATCAGGGCCGGCGCTACCATTAAGGCAAAGGAGGCAGCTGCCCCAGGGCCCCAAAGCTTGTAGGGGCCCCCAGTGGCTACAAGAGGAAAAAATTTTTTTTCAAATCGGCCTTATAGTTTTTGAGAAAATCGATTTTAAAGTTTCAAAGGAAAAAAAAATACACATTTAAAAACCTGCCGACTTTAATGGTTAATAGCAAATCCACCTTAAATGCTAGAAACCCTAAATTTGCAGGATATGTTAAGGAGATCATTAGGAATAAGAGAAAAAAAACAATTTTTCAAAAAGACCTTATAGTTTTTGAGAAAATCGATTTTAAAGTTTCAAAGGAAAAAAGTATACTTTTAAATGTGGTAAATATCACTTTTAGTAGCAAACCTAACGGTTGTGTAATTTTACATGCATCAAACGAAAGCGCAATAAATTTCCTGACGGGGTTTCCAGGGAGTCTATACGCAGCCGCAACGCTTTGGCCAGGGATCACTATACAGCCGCAATATGGCTGTATGAAGATCCCTGGCATTTTTTCCTATTTTCCCAATTTTTTTTTTATGTTTAGAGTGTGGGAATTTTTTTTTTTTTAAATTATGTGGGGTCCCCCCTTCTGAAACTTTTTAACCCCTTGTGCCCCATGCAGGCTGGGATAGCCAGAATGTGGAGCTCCGACCGATTGGGACTTCACACCCTGACTATACCAGCTGCAAAAAAGGTCCCCTAATGCCGATTTTTGTTCCGGGGTATATGTTTGGGGGGGCCCCCAAGTTTATTTTGCCCTGGGGCCCCATTGTTGCTTAAACCGGCCCTGCTCTTAATGTTCCCTGCCTGTTTTAAACACTCAACCATTGTCCCAGTTCCTAAAAAATTAAAACCTTCATGTCTAAATGACTATAGACCTGTTGTCCTCACATCATTGGTCATGAAAGCACTTTAAAACTGATAATGGCTTATTTGAAATCCATCACAGAAATCCATCTAGATCCACAGACGATGCTGTAAACATGTGTATGGATTATGTACAAGAGCATCTAGATTCCCAGGGAACAAATGCCAGACCCTTATTTGTGGATTTCAGCTCTGCATTTAATTCCATAATACTATCACTGCTACACAGCAAGCTCTCCCAGCTACACATACCTGAATCCATCTGCAAATGGATAACCAATTTCTTAACCAACAGGAGATAGCAGGGTAAACTTGGGATTCACGCATCAAGCTCTTTGACAGTCAGTGGTGGTGCACCCCAGGGCTGTGTGCTTTCCCCACTGCTCTGTACTGTACTGTACACCAATTATTACACATCCACAGATCCACCTGTTAGAGTTCTGAAGTATGCAGAGGATACAATAGTAGTCGGGACGAGTCAGCATACAGACATGTAGTGAGACAGCTTTCCTCCTGTTGCAGCAGCAACAACTTGAAACTTAACGTTATTAAGACCATAAAGATGATAATAGACTTTAGCAGATCCATCTACAACCCCCCCCCCCCCCCCCTTCTATACCTCTACCTAACCATAAATGGATCTACAGTAACCCGAGTAGAGTCATTCAAGTTCCTTGGGTCCACAATCTCCAACAACCTAAAATAGGACAACAATACTGTCACTCACTATCATCAAGAAAGTGCAACAGAGGATGTACCTCCTATGGCAGCTAAAAATATTTGGCCTGCCACAAAAATGAATGGTGCAGTTCTATACTGTGATCATTGAATCCATCATGACATCATCTATAACTGTATAATTTGGCTCCTGCTCAGTAACAGAAAAGGTTAGACTGGAGTGTATCATTTAAACAGGGGAAAGGATAATTGGCTGTAGCTTACCTTCCCTGCAGGATCTTTACGTTAGCAGGTGCAGAAAGAGAGCAGCCAAGACTGCCTCTGACCCCTCTCACCCAGCTCACTCCATCTTCCAGCTTATGGCTTCAGGAGTAAGATTCCGGTCAGTCACATCTAAAATTTCTTTCTTTTTTTTTCACAATACATTTTTATTGAATTTAAATCAATAACCGTAACAAACATTCAGGTATAAATTGCATCATGGTTCAATGTACATGACATGTATAAACAGAATGTAAAGGTATTTGAGAACACATAAATCAAGGCTATAGGTCATGAGATCATAATCTACTGTTTTCAACGTCTATGAACCTATACCATACTCTATCTTTGTGGGTATGCATATAACAAAGATTCTGATCAATATAGATGTGAGACATCAATCTATCATTTAGAAAAGTGTCATCATCTTGTTACCACCACACGGTATATAATGTATAAGGTAACACATCTAACACTTCTAGGCACAGGAACAGCTTCTTCCCTCAGGCTGTAGCCATGCTTAATGCAGAACCATTGTACATTTGCTAGGACTTGAAAACATTGCAGCACAGAACTGAAAATGAACCCTTATAACACTGTTTATTGCCTTTATAAGTTACATACTGTTCCTGACTTGTAATATGCATACTGTGTGTCCATGTATTGTTTTGTTTGTGTCTGTTAACCCTTTCAAGACCAGCTGCCTTAAAGAGCAGGTGATTTTGCATGGGGGTGCGTTTGGGGTAGGGGGGGGGGGGGGTCAGGCAGCCGGATCCCAAATAGGGCTAAACTGGGTATGATGTCCCCAGTGTGGCCAGGTGTCCCCCGTATTGCAGGCAGCCTTTACTCACCTCCCAGGCTTCAGTGATGAGCAGCTGTGGACCCCTCCACTCTGGCCGGCAACCCTGCTTGTACTGCCACTAGTTCCGGGTCGCGGCTTGATGACGTCATCAAGCCGGGACCCAGCACTTATGTCCAGTGTTGATCGGATACCTCATTATCCTATTCGAGTTTGGTCGAATTCAGATAGTAAACTATCCGAATTCACTCGAAGTTCGATATTCGAGTTAATCGAATATCCGATTTGACCTCGGATATCCGACGTCACTATCCGAGTCTGTATTCGAGTTAAATATTCGAGCTGGCCTTAAATAGCTTTTAAAACTTGTATTGAAGGTCAATGATGCATGAAACCACCTTTTTATGAAGATAAACATCAAGTGATTATGTGGTGATGTAGTACTAGTAGTTATAAAAAAGGTATCAAAAATAGTAAATTAACCTCATGAAAAGTGTTTACATGAGAAGGTGTGTCCAAAATGGTTGTAAGTTGGAAGTCTTCATTTACGTCGTCTTCATCTTCTTCTTCTATATCTTCTTCTTCTTCTTCTTCTTCTTCTTCTTCTTCTTCTTCTTCTTCTTCTTCTTCTTCTATATCTTCTTCTACTCAAATCTTCTTCATCTTCTACTTTTTGTATCTTCTTCAATTATCTTTTTCTTCTTCTATATCTTCTTCTTCTTCCTCTTCTTCTATATCTTCTTCTTCTTCTATATCTTCTTCTTCTTCCTCTTCTTCTATATCTTCTTCTTCTTCTTCTTCTATATCTTCTTCTTCTTCTTCTTCTTCTTCTTCTATATCTTCTTCTTCTTCCTCTTCTTCTATATCTTCTTCTTCTTCTTCTTCTTCTTCTTCTTCTTTGTAACGATCGGTGAAGCACAGAGAGGATCTGATTACTGGTGATCTGCAGTATCACTGGGAATACAGATATATACCAGATTATAAGTGATCTGCAGTCTCACCGATAATCCGATATACTAGCTAACCTCTGGTCACCTGAGTAGAGTGTAGTGTTTGGTGTAACAGTAACACTTTGAGGACTAGGCCTCAGTGCAGCAAGGAGTACTGCACAGATTCCTTCTGCAGACCTGAGCTCTCCAAGACGGGAGGAGTCAGACTGACAGTAGGAAGGATGTCTGGAAGTGACCCTCAGGAGGAAAGGTCGCTAACAGAGCGAGGAACCGCCTCTAACGGTAAGGTCGGTTCTCGAGGTCGGACAAGCCAGGTCGTACACACACGGACAGATAAAGTACAAGATCAGGAGGCAAAGGCGGAGTCTAAGTACAGGCAGGGTTCAGTAACGGGGTATCAGAAATATCGAGGTACAGAATCAGGAGACTGAGGCGGAGTCTAGAAACGAGCCGGGGTTCGGCAACAGGGTATCAGAAATATCAAGGTACAAGATCAGAGTTCAGAAGGGTAGTCAAGGCAGGCAAAAGTCATAACAAATAATCACAATCAAACTAGTACTTTAAGCTATCAACAAAATCTAGCTAAGTGTAGGATTACAGCTCCAGCTGGTCCCGGCACACTTGCGGATCTGACTACGGATCTGGGTGCTTCCACATATGTGATCGCACGCCAGACAAAGAGCAAGTGAACAACCAGCAGTATATATACTCTAGGACCTTTCCAGGACCTCCCTAATTGCTGGTCCAATGAGAGCAGTGGAATTTGTCAGCTGACCCACCCTTCTAACTGCTATTTAAACTCTGCCTCTGTTCTCGCGCGCGTGTAAGTCTGAATCTTGGTGGACTATCAGTCCCAGCCACACCAGTACTGTCTTGCAATGTATCCAGTGAACTGAGTGCGGGAGCCGCCTCCGATGCGGATTCCGCCGCTCTGCCTAAGCGGCATGCAGCGTTTTTTCCGCGTTGTGACGCCATGCTGGACGCGGAAACAGCCGCCTCGCCTTGAGAGACAGCGGCTTTTCCGCGTTTCATCACAGTACCCCCCCCTCGAGGAGTGGACTCCGGACAACTCCTACCAGGCTTCTCGGGGTGTAAGGCATGAAACTCTTTCCTCAACTCATCCGCATGCATGCGAGTCCCCGGTACCCACTGTCTCTCCTCAATGCCATATCCCTTCCAGTGTACCAGATACTGTACCGAGTTCTGGACAATGCGAGAGTCCAAAATTTTCTCTATTTCGAACTCAGGATGACTATCCAGCAGGACAGGAGGAGGAGGAGTAGGGCCCACATGGACTGCAGGTTTGAGCAGGGATACGTGAAATGATCTCACCCCACGCATGCTGGCGGGGAGATCAACGGTATAAGTGACGTTGTTGATCTTTTTGGTCACAGAAAACGGACCCACAAACCTGGGGCCCAGTTTGGCAGAAGGCTGCTTCAGGGTCAAGTGACGTGTGGACACCCAGACTAAATCCCCTGGCTGAAACTTCCATTCCATGGAACGTCTCTTGTCCGCTTGACCCTTTTGACTTTGGAACGCTTTCTGCAAATTATCTCTAACAATTCCCCAATTGTCCCTGAGTGACCTCTGCCAATCCTCCAGTGCTGGGAACGGAGAAGAGGCAACTGGCAAAGGGGAGAACTTGGAGTACGGTACTACTGCTGATCCGCCCGCTGCCCGGCCTCCCTCAACGCGTCACTCTCCGGACTCCTCCTCCTCCTCAGTCTCTCCATAGTGCCGCCCACTGCCAGTCACCCACTACCGGCCGCACAGGTACAGTTTCACTTCCTAACTTTTGAATGGGGAAGCGGGCAGAGGGGGGAGCGCTAGCGGAGGGGGTGGGGGGAATTTCCGACCCCCCCCGCGATCGGGGCATGCTCCCCCCTTATGCCTGCGACCCCATAGGGCCCCCAAAAGCGGGATGTTCGGGGAGTTCGGGGTTCGGCCCAAACATGCCGAACATTGCGGCCATGTTCGGCGAACTTTCCCGAACCCGAACATCCAGGTGTTCGCCCAACACTAGTGGTAGCCTGACGAGAAAGACAGCTTCATGCCCATTTGGTGGCAAAATGCCCTCCAGAATTTAGAGATAAATTGGACTCCCCGATCGGACACAATGTTCTCCGGAATGCCGTGCAGCCGGAAAATGTGGACGATGAATAGGTCAGCCAATTCTTGGGCCGAGGGGAGTCCTTTCAAAGGCACGAAATGGGCCATTTTGCTGAAGCGGTCGACTACCACCCAAATGACCGACATGCCTTCAGACCTGGGGAGCTCACCCACAAAATCCATGGACAAGTGGGTCCATGGTTCACTCGGGGCGGGTAAAGGCTGTAAGGTACCGACAGGTGCCTGCCGGGAGGGTTTACTTTTGGCACATACCGCACATTCCCTGACATATTCCTTGCAGTCTGATGCCATAGAAGGCCACCAAGCACACCTGGCAATCAGATCCTGCGTTCTGGCAGCACCAGGGTGACCAGCACTCTTATGGGCGTGAAACATCTGTAAGACCTGTAGACGAAAAAACAGTGGGATAAACAAGACCCCCTCCGGTTTTCCCTCAGGGACAACCTGCTGAAAGGGACCCAAAACCTTTGTCCAATCCTCCCAGGTCTCTGTGGCTGCTAACACCAGCCTCTGCGGGATGATGGACTCAGGAGCGGGGGGCTGTGCTGTCTCTAATTCGAAACATCTGGACAGGGCATCTGCCTTGATGTTTTTGCTGCCTGGAGTGTATGTGATAATAAATCTGAACCTCGTAAAAAATAACGACCAACGGGCCTGTCGGGGACTTAGTCTCTTAGCCCCCTCGATGTATTCCAGATTCTTGTGATCAGTATACACCGTGATCGTGTGTTCTGCCCCTTCTAACCAGTGGCGCCATTCTTCAAATGCCAATTTAATGGCCAGAAGTTCCCGGTTGCCTATGTCGTAGTTTTTCTCTGCCGGAGAAAACCTCCGAGAGAAATAGGCACACGGGTGCAACCTTCCCTGCAGCCCAGAGCGTTGAGACAGCACAGCCCCTACTCCAACTTCTGAGGCATCAACCTCCACAATGAATGGGTAAGAGGTGTCTACGTGTCTCAATATGGGTGCAGAGCAAAACAATTTTTTCAAGTGAGAAAAAGCTGCCACAGCCTCAGGAGACCAGTGGTTGGTATCTGCCCCCTTTTTTGTGAGACTGGTAAGAGGGGCAATTACCGTGGAGTATCCCTTTATGAACCTCCTATAGTAATTCGCAAAACCTAAAAATCTTTGCAGGGGCTTCAACCCCACTGGCTGTGGCCATTCCAGGACAGCTGTGACCTTGGCAGGATCCATTGACAGGCCTGAGGTGGAGATCACATACCCTAAAAATGTGACAGTGGTCACCTCGAAAATACATTTTTCCACCTTGGCATACAGCATATTTTGCCTCAATTTGTCCAACACGAATCTAACGTGGACCCTGTGCTCGGGGAGGTTGTTGGAATAGATTAGTATATCGTCAAGGTATACTAGTACAAACCTACCCAACACCTCCCTGAATACCTCGTTGATTAATTCTTGAAAGACGGCTGGCGCATTGCACAACCCGAAGGGCATCACTAAGTACTCGTAATGCCCGTCGGGAGTGTTGAAGGCCGTCTTCCATTCATCACCCTTTCTAATGCGGACCAGGTTGTATGCACCCCTCAGATCTAATTTTGAAAAGATCTTAGCGTTGGTGACTTGCGTAAATAAATCGTCTATCAATGGTAACGGATAACGATTCTTCACCGTGATTTTATTCAGGCCACGGTAGTCGATGCATGGTCGCAGCCCTCCGTCTTTTTTCTTAACAAAAAAGAATCCGGCCCCTGCAGGCGACCGGGAGGGGCGAATGAACCCTTTGGCTAAATTGTCACGAATGTACTCCTGCATCGCTATTTTCTCTGGTCCAGACAAATTATACAGGTGACCCCTAGGGGGCATACAACCGGCATGGAGATCGATGGGGCAATCGAAAGGGCGATGAGGAGGTAACTTGTCAGCAGCCTTGGGACAGAATACATCCGAGAACTCGGAGTATTGCTCGGGAACCCCCTCCACATGCAACTTGGTCTGACCTAAAGTCACCTTCCCTAGACACTGTTGGGAACAGAAGTCTGACCAACTAGTTAATTGTCCTGTAGCCCAATTAATCTGTGGCGAATGGAGCTGCAGCCAGGGCATTCCTAAAACAATTGTGGAGGTGGTCATGTGTAATACAAAGAAACTTAGACTTTCGTTATGCAGAACCCCAATAGTGACTTCCACCTCTGGTGTCTGAGACAGCGGACGGTCCCTTTGCAGCGGGGAGTCGTCCACAGCAGTAACCTGGATAGGTGGTTTTACTGGGGTGAGCGGAATGCCCAACTTTTCTGCGAACTCTGAACTCATAAAGTTAGCCGCGGAGCCAGAATCAACAAAGGCTTCTGTGGCTTCAGATTTGTCCCCCCATGTAATCATACATGGAAGGAGCAAACGTTTTTCGTTTAAGGGTATGAGCCGGGCACCTAGGGTGCTACCCCCTACCACTCCTAAACGGTAGCATCTTCCCGGCTTGTTAGGGCAGTTCTGTACTATATGCCCCCCTTCAGCACAGTACAGACACAGCTGTTCGGTCATTCTCCGTCTTTGCTCTACCTGGGTCAATTTTGACCGAGCAATCTGTATCGGCTCGGATGGAGGCAAGACGGGAGAAGGTGAAATAGTAGGAGGTGGAGTCACTGGGACCGTAGTGTAAGATACCCCTCTGACACGGGAACTACCCCTGGTCTGTTTTTGGTAGCGCAGCCTGCGGTCGATTCGGATGGCCGCTGAGATGGCCTCATCGACTGTTCTGGGCTCGGGCTGGCTTAACATCAAATCAGAGACCTCATCGGACAGCCCTGACAAGAAACGATCTAATAGGGCATAAGTGTCCCACCTGGCCGTAACTGACCACCTCCTAAACTCGGCCGCGTAATCTTCGACCGGACCTTCGCCTTGACGCAAAAGCTTGAGCTTCCGCTCAGAAGTCGAAGCAAGGTCCGAATCGTCGTAAATTACTGCCATAGCTTTAAAGAATTCCTCTACAGAGGTAAGAGCTTCGTCTCCGGCGGGCAGGCTATATGCCCAAGACTGGGAGTCGCCAGACAACAAAGTCTTTATAAACGTGACCCTCTGGGTCTCAGTACCCGAAGATTGGGGTCTCAACTCAAAATAGGACAATACTCTACTCCTAAAATTCCGGAAGTCAGATCTGTGGTCGGAAAAGCTTTCAGGTACAGGCATACATATGTCAAAGCTAGGAGAGGATCGCACATGATCCACTGATGTCTGGAGGGTTTGTACAGACCCTGATAGGGCATCAATAAGAGTTATGTGGGCGCCCAGTACTTGATTGATGTTGTCCACCGAAGTGGCAAGTACACCCAGACAATCAGTGTTTGCGTCCATTTTGTATTTGGTCTGGCGTTCTGTAACGATCGGTGAAGCACAGAGAGGATCTGATTACCGGTGATCTGCAGTATCACTGGGAATACAGATATATACCAGATTATAAGTGATCTGCAGTCTCACCGATAATCCGATATACTAGCTAACCTCTGTTCACCTGAGTAGAGTGTAGTGTTTGGTGTAACAGTAACACTTTGAGGACTAGGCCTCAGTGCAGCAAGGAGTACTGCACAAATTCTTTCTGCAGACCTGAGCTCTCCAAGACGGGAGGAGTCAGACTGACAGTAGGAAGGATGTCTGGAAGTGACCCTCAGGAGGAAAGGTCGCTAACAGAGCGAGGAACCGCCTCTAACGGTAAGGTCGGTTCTCGAGGTCGGACAAGCCAGGTCGTACACACACGGACAGATAAAGTACAAGATCAGGAGGCAAAGGCGGAGTCTAAGTACAGGCAGGGTTCAGTAACGGGGTATCAGAAATATCGAGGTACAGAATCAGGAGACTGAGGCGGAGTCTAGAAACGAGCCGGGGTTCGGCAACAGGGTATCAGAAATATCAAGGTACAAGATCAGAGTTCAGAAGGGTAGTCAAGGCAGGCAAAAGTCATAACAAATAATCACAATCAAACTAGTACTTTAAGCTATTAACAAAATCTAGCTAAGTGTAGGATTACAGCTCCAGCTGGTCCCGGCACACTTGCGGATCTGACTACGGATCTGGGTGCTTCCACATATGTGATCGCACGCCAGACAAAGAGCAAGTGAACAACCAGCAGTATATATACTCTAGGACCTTTCCAGGACCTCCCTAATTGCTGGTCCAATGAGAGCAGTGGAATTTGTCAGCTGACCCAGCTGGTCAGCCGACACCCTTCTAACTGCTATTTAAACTCTGCCTCTGTTCTCGCGCGCGTGTAAGTCTGAATCTTGGTGGACTATCAGTCCCAGCCACATTAGTACTGTCTTGCAATGTATCCAGTGAACTGAGTGCGGGAGCCGCCTCCGATGCGGATTCCGCCGCTCTGCCTAAGCGGCATGCAGCGTTTTTTCCGCGTTGTGACGCCATGCTGGACGCGGAAACAGCCGCCTCGCCTTGAGAGACAGCGGCTTTTCCGCGTTTCATCACATTCTTCTTCTTCTTCTTCTTCTTCTTCTACTATATCTTCTTCTTCTATATCTTCTTCTTCTTCTTCTTCTTCTTCTTCTTCTTCTTCTTCTTCTTCTTCTTCTTCTTCTTCTTCTTCTTCTTCTATATCTTCTTCTTCTATACCTTCTTCTTCTTCTTCTTCTTCTATATCTTCTTCTTCTTCTATATCTTCTTATTTTATATCTTCTTCTTCTTCTTCTTCTTCTTCTTCTTCTTCTTCTTCTTCTTCTTCTTCTTCTTCTATATCTTCTTCTCCTTCTATATCTTCATCTTCTTCGTCTTCTATATCTTCTTCTTCTTCATCTTCTATATCTTCTTCGTCTTCTTCTTCTATATCTTCTTATTCTTCTTCTATATCTTCTTATTCTTCTTCTATATCTTCTTCTTCTATATCTTCTTCTTCTTTCTTCTTCTTCTTCTTTCTCTTCTTCTCTATCATTATATTATGTGTCTTGGTTTTCCTTTCTTTTGTAATATTTTTTTTTACTTCATTTGTGGAAATATTTTATTTGAATAACACCATAGTTATATTTGTGTTGATGGCATAATAGGTAGGTAGTGGCACATTGCAAGCCACAGCGCCTTTTCTGTGTACCCTGGCGGTGGTAAAACACAGACATCAGCAGGAGGAGGAAGTAGTTTCAAGTTGTAGTGTGGTAATAGCTGGTAGGAGAGTGGGTGGGCAGGTGGCAGGCTGGCAGCAGAAAACAGTTCTTCTTCTGTTTTCCCTGGCAGTGGTAGCAGCACACAGACGGCAGAAGCTCAATGCAGCAGATAGCGGCCTGTCGCAAACCGGCTGCTTTACGAGTCCATGGTGACGTGGACCCGTTGACTCACTGCGTGATTCAGCCCTCTCCCGACATTGGCCATCACAGAGCGGTGAAGTGCAGGGATGGCCATGCATGCAAAATAATGTCGGCTGGGTATTGGCCAATCGGGGGCTGCACACCTCAGGAGCGCACGCATGTCGCTCCCCTCCTGCACAAGGGAATAAGGCAGGAGTTGGGAGCACATGGCCCATGCCAGCAAGCCGTTCAGCTGACACATGCGACGGCTGCTGGGAGGCAGAACCCTGACCACCCCCTGGAAGGTGTCGCTGAGCAGGGTCTGGCGACACCTTCTGCTGGCACAGGAATCACTGGAGGGAGCAGAGGAGGCCTCTGAGGACTGGCTGCCAGAACAGGCCTCAGTGTCGGCGGCAGGAGTTGCAGAGGGAGGAGGAGCAGTGCGTTGCTGACGCACTCCTGCTGGTGCTGCTGGAGGAGGTGGAGGAGGTGGAGGAGGGTGGGTGGCTGCTGCCGACGGCTTCGCAGTGGTGGTGGGTCTGCCACTGCCAGCTTCTTTCAACTTCATGAACTCCTCATGCTCATAGAAGTGTTTCCCTGCTAGATGGTTGACCAGAGAGGTGGTGCCGTACGCAGAGGGCTCCTTCCATCTGCTGAGCTGCTGGCGGCACTGGTTGCAGGTGGCATACTTGCACTCCACATATGGCAGGGTGAAAAAACTCCAAATTGGGGAGGTGAAGTTGCCCCTTCGGCTGGAAGGTGCTGCTGCCGCTGGTCTCCCTGTGGTGGTTGGGGGTAGGGGGGGGTTCTTGGTGCGGCTGGTGGCACTGGCAGAACTCTCTGCCTCCGGATCAGCACCCTGTGTGGCCTGCATACCACTCCCACTTCTGATCCTGCCTATGCCTGCGATGCTGATCCTTCTGGCAAGGCCCACAGACGCATCCTCCTCCTCAGAGCTGATGACATCCTCAGGATCTGCCACCCAGTCTCTGTCCTTCACCCTGTCATCATCATCCTCCCCCTCCGCAAACATGTCCTGCTGGGATGACCCCACAAACTGCCCTTCTGCATGCATGGGCTGAGGGACAGTCACCACTGTCTGACTGTCCAAAGCATCATCCCCCAAAGTGCCCATCAGCATTTCTTCCTCCTCCAATTCTGCCGCAACACCACTCCATAGCCCCGCTGTGCTTGGGGATAACAAGAAGGTGCTGCTGAGTGACAGGGTGCTGGTGTTGCCCGCTGGGGCTGGAGAACTGCACTCCTCCTCCTCCCCCCAGGCAGTGCTGGGTGGCTGCTGCTGCTCTTGCGAACAGGAGTGCTGGCGGGGGTGAAGGACTCAGTTCCAGAGCTAATGGTGGCCTGCTCATCCACCATCAGTTCCACCACAGAGTCTGCGTCCTTCTCCTCAATAGGACGGCTACGACCTGGCGGTGGGAGGAACATCTGCGCCACACGCTGCTGCTGCTGTGTCTCTGCAGCGTGACTCCCAGCTGTTGGGTGGCCAAGGCGTCCACGGCCAGTGGCTAATGGCGGAATAGCCACTGGTGCAGACGCAGAACTGCGCATGGTGGTGGTGGTGGCGTGGCTGCCACGCCCACGACCTCCTCTCTTGCCGATGCCCTTGCTGCCCCTGCCCAAACCGCGGCTGCCAGTGCCAGACATTGTATATTTTTAATATTATACAAATGAAAAAAAAGTTATGTATAGGTGGGTGGGACAAGTGGGGTACTTTAATGGGGTGGGACTGGTGGTGGTGGTGGGTGTGTGAGGTGACGGACAGGTGTACTCTACAGCAGAGATTGGTGTATCGCTAACGAGAGAGTGCGCAGTGCGCACACAAAGACCCTAGCTGACGCTGACTGACGGTGTCCCTATACACAGACTACAGTACAGTACAAGTCAGCGAATACACAATAGAAGTAATATAAACAAATAGGACGGGTGTAGCACTAACGAGAGGGTGCGGACAGCGCAGACATGCACTGTGCACACAAAGACCCTAGCTGACGCTGACTGACGGTGTCCCTATACACAGACTACAATACAGTACAAAATTCAGCGAATACACAATAGAAGTAATATAAACAAATAGGACGGGTATAGCACTAACGAGAGCGTGCGGACAGCTCAGACGTGCACTGCGCACACAAAGACCCTAGCTGAAGCTGACTGACGGTGTCCCTATACACAGACTACAGTACAGTACAAGTCAGCGAATACACAATAGAAGTAATATAAACAAATAGGACGGGTGTAGCACTAACGAGAGGGTGCGGACAGCGCAGATGTGCACTGCGCACACAAAGACTCTAGGTAACGCGGTGACGGACGGTCCCTATACACAGACAAGAGTACACTACAGTACTAACTAAACAATAGAAGAATCTAGCTAAATAATAGAACAGGTGTGACTAGATTACAGAAAGCAGATACAGGACAGATATAGCAGTAAAGCTGGGCCTTGCTAACTACAAAATAGTACAAATCTATCTAACACAGAAGTAGTACAGTAGAGTAGGTGTTATACTCAGCATCCCGTTTAACGTCCTTCCACGGGTCGTCTGGCTCAGCGTCTGGTTAGCGCGCGTGTGCGCGGGTCCAGACGGTGATTTGTGTGTTTGTTCCACCGCGTCACACCGTTCGGCGTGACGCCAGGAGTATTTCCGCCCCAGACGGGAGGCCACGCATGCGTAGCAAGACGCGGCGCTTTGTACGCATATACATGCTTGTGCGGCATTCTGGTGCATCAGTTTGTACGCATGCGCGCTTCCGTAATGCGGACTTTTGTGCGCATGCGTAGTGTTCAAATTTGTCACCATTTTCGCCTATATAAAGCCACTGGGACATAGTAACACTGCTGTCTGTTTATGCAGCTTGCCAGCATTTGTGCTTGTTGCTCTGCCCGCAAACCTTCTGATTGATTTCTGATATTGACCCGGCCTGTTCCTGACTTCGCTTACCTGCCGCCTGCCTCGACCCTTAGCCTGTTACTTGTGCTGAACGAACTCTGCCTGCCTCGACCCTTGGCCTGTTACCCGTGCTGAAAGAACTCTGCCTGCCTTGATCCTGGATTGTCTGACTACGCTTCTGCCTGCCGAATCTGTACCTTGCCTAATTTACTGAACTCCATATGCAGTGTCAACTGTTCTCTTGTGCTACCAGTGGGGCAATCCTGGGGGTCGTGACCTGTGGCTACCAGGCAGCAAAGTAGTCTGTTGCCCACTAGGGGTAGCGGCCCATCAACCCTTGCGGGGTGCTCTGGTGAAGACCCGTAGCCACATAGACTCCACGCCCCAGGAGAGCCCACGCCAACCATTGGTAGCTAAGTCAACAGGACACCATCTGTGAACGCAACAGTAGGACAGGTGAGAGCACAGGTAACTAGAGTCTAGAGCACAGAGCAGGGCAGGCTGCCTTGCCTAGGCACAGGGCCTAGCTGCTGCAGCTGCAGCAGCACCAGTGACAGTCTCCCTCCCTAGTCCCTAATCACACAAACTAAACTGCCTAAAATACAATCTATCTACATTACAAAGCAATACAGTTGAATATCAAGTGTTGGAGTGTAAAAACGCTTGGTTTAGAACACAATAAATGCACTTGCTCATAGACAAAAAGCACTGGAGCAGTCTCTCAGTACAGTCAGTCAGTAAGTCGCAAGCAGGACGAGTGAGGCAACATGGCGCCCGCTATTTATAGAGGGGGGCTTGGCCAGGCTCCCCCTCTGTGATTGGCTGCAGTCAGAGGGCTGGGAGCCCTCTGATTCGCTTGTGAGGACTCGAGGTGACGTCTGACGTGACACTATCCGAGCTGGTGACGCTATCCAAGCTTGGATAGCTAGGATATCTCCGGATAGCTGCTTGCTATCTGAGTGCGCTCGGATAGCACAGCCCGGATAGCTAATACTATTCGAGCTCGGTATTCGAGCTCGAATAGTGAAAAAAGAGCTAGGATATCCGAGTATCTCGGATATCCTAGCTCGGATGAGCATCACTGCTTATGTCAGAGTGAGTGGGGATGCCAGCCAGAGCGGAGGGGAGAGCCGATCTGGCCGGGGGAATGTCAGGAAGGTAAGTTGATCCTCTTCTTTCCCCCTACATGATCTTAGTAATCATGTTATCAGGAGCAAATCGTGATGGCTCCTGATCATTGATGGGATATGTCAGCTGTCATATGACAGCTTAATCTCCCCTCTCCGGTGCACACGATCATGGCGAGAGCAGAAACGGCAGTGGCGTATATCCTACTCCGCATCAGGCTTAGACAGCCACAAGTGTGGTGTAGGATTTACCTATGGGGATGCTCAAAAGGTTAAGCAACTTCCCAGTGAAATTCCTTGTAAGTACAAACTTACTTGGCCAAATTAATGGATTCTTATTCTGATTCCCTACACCACCATGATGCCCAAAAGTGGGTATCCTGAATAATTTACATCATTCTACCACATGTCCCTGTGATGCCTCTTTAAGTTTATTGCTCAGGTATCATGAATACACATCCATCCATCTTTATGTCACTGTGAAAACAGGAAAGCAAATATGCTGTGGAAAGAAGCAAATTACATTTGCAGATTATTTGCATCAGAATCTGAAATTTCACTTTCCAGAGACCTTAAATCCCTAAACAGCTTCTCCTTCTACAGATCATCATAATGGCTACAGCTCAAGAGGTCACTTTGATCACCATCATCACCACCGTGCAAGTTGTGGGAATCTCTCTGAACATCTGCATCGTGTTCTTCAAATTCAAAATCTTGAAAAATGAGCCCAATATGAATCCTAGCATTCTAATTTATTTTGCCATGGGGCTGGTCAATGTGTTCATGCAGTTGGGGTTCATGGTGCAGGATGTCCTCTCTTTCTTTATGCCCCATGTATTTTATATGAGGGAAGTGGCTTTGCCTTTGATTGTTTTGAGTTTGATATTCATCTTTTGCAGTTTTTGGCTGACTTGCTGGCTGTGTGCTAACTACTGCCTCACCATTGTCAGCACCGGCCATCAGCTCATTATGGTGTTAAGAAGAGTCCTCTCATCCTTCCTGCCACATATTCTTCTTCTGACAGGAGTCAGTTCAATTTTCACGAGTCTCCCCTGTATCTGGATGTTGGACATTGTACAACCTCAGACCAACAGTACAGTGGAAACTTCGCTTAATGGAGTAACATTTCTCGTAAAACCAATATACATAGCAATATCAGCTGTCCTGGGTAGTTGTCTTCCCTTTATTCTGGCTGCTACCTCCACTGGAGTCACAATATTCACTCTAGTAAGACATATAACAAAAATGAAACAAAACATTTCTGGGCGTAACCGTCCCAACATCCAAACTCTCATCAGTGCAACGAGAACCATGATCTTGCTTCTTACGTTCTCCACAGTCTTCTGTGTTTTTGAACTCATGTTCTATGCAGGAGATAAAAAAACTTCAGATCTTATTACCTTGATTGGATGGTTTCTTGTTGTGTGTTTTCCTTCCATACAAGCCCTTATCATTATCCAAGCCATCCCTAAGCTAAGAAAGTCAATTTTGGAGAAACTGTGTTTTAGGGAAAAAAAATCAATGCTGAAACATATAATATGTTGAAGATCATCAGTCTTGTCAAAATGAAATTTTAGGAAGGCTGGCAAGAATAGAAATACATACAGTATATGAGAGGTCACAGATTCTGTAAACTTCATGAATTAGAATAAAGCTAAAGCTTGCATTATTTAACTTTATCAGTTAGTCATTAAAAGGTATTACTTTTACAAGACTTTGTGTTTTTCTACCTACATGAAGTAGTATACTATGTTACAGAATGAATCTGGGTTTCAAGCCTTCTTTACAATAGTGAGAATGACAGTGATGATGATGATTGGTAATGATTCTTGTTGAGGTTTTTTACCATCATCATTATTCAGTAAGATAGCACTTTCATTTTCTATGCCATTAGCCACAATCAGGGCCGGTTCAAGCAACAATTGGGCCCTAGGGCAAAATTAGCCTGGGGCCCCCCAACAGTCACCCCCCCAACCAAAAAGCATCATTAGAGGACCTTTGTTGCAGCTAAATTTCCATCCTGGGCCCCTGAGCTGGCTGCTGACCCTCCTCCAATCACCTCCCAACTTAACAGACTCTGCAGACTCCCTGGGGAGCAACAGTTAAGATGGGGGAGGGACACCTTGGGGGCCCCTACAGGCTCTGAGGCAATTGCCCATTTTTTCCTATGGTAGCTCCGGCCCTGGCCACAATTCACTAAGATCATGCTGGTGATAATAAGGCAAGTGAAAACTTATCACCATACATCGATCAGTAGTTTAAGTTTCAATCCACTAAAGAAGCTTGCCTTATTAACATGTAGTGATAAGCTTTCGCAGAAAGAGCATTGTCTTATCACTCCAGTCCTTAAGGTATCACCGCTGTAGTTATCCTTACATGCAGTAGATACGGAGGGGAGGAGCACATGTAGGCAGGCTGTAGCTCGTATGCTCCTGCTGCCAGGATGATTACGTTTAGTCTGTGTAGGACAGCCAAGGAAGGAGAGAGAGAGGCTGTGGCTGTGTGTGTGTGTCTGGGTCTAGGTGTGTTTCCTTTCATTCCTCTATGTGAATTAACATCCTGGCTTTAACCTTAAGATGTTGTTGTTATTTTGAGGATTGAAACCTTAACTTTAAATGTTTTTTTCCTAATTTTACAACATAATCCTCATTTTAGGGTTTGCCTGAGGTAAATTGTTTAGTGAATACTACATGATTTATCACCGTGGCTATAACAGTAAAAACAGCGCAAAATTGTTATTAAAGACAGGAGAGGAGCTTAGTGAATTGTGGCTAGTGTACTATTTGAACAAAGTTACAATTGCAACAGTAATACAAACACATCCAATCTTTTCCCTGTCATTTTTTTTTTTAAAATCAAGTGTACTTCGGTCCCATGCTTTTTCTGCATTCCCCAGCCTCCAACAGTGTATGCAGAGCCCTGCAGGGAACCATTTATATTTACTAGACCTAGAAGGCAAGATTCGCTCTCTTCGTCTACTACAGTGGTGCAATTATGCCGATATCCTCCTCCGAATCCATGTCATATGTCATATGTGATCGAGACCTGAAGGGAGGATGTCAGTATTACAGAGCCAATCCCCTCTTCCACCACTGAGCAGTGCTGTAATGCTGACATCCACCTTCAGGTCCAGATCACATGTTATATCATGTGATCGGGACCCAGAGGAGGACATTGGCATTACAGCGCTGCTCTGTGATAGAAAGGGAAAAACGATCCTGCAAAAATTATCCCCTGTCCGGATAAGATAAATATGAAGTTCCCCTTGATGTTCAGCATTAGGCTGAATTTGGCAGCTTAAAGAGAAATTAACTTCTTCTCAATCTGTAGCTGATACCCCCTTTTACATGATAAATCTATTCCTTTTCACAAACTGATCATCAGGGGGCTCTGTATGACTGATATTGTGGTGCAACCCCTCCCACAGGAAACTGTGAGGACCAGGGTCATGGCAGTTTCCTGTCTGTGAACCTCATTGCATTGTGGGAAATAACTGTTTACAGCTATTTCCAACTGTCAAAAGAGCAAGCAGCAGCTACTTCCAGTGACATCACCTGCCAGCAGTAAAAATGTCACCATGCGATAAATGTCAGAATCAGGGAGAGGAAAGATTTTACAATGGGCAAACACTGACTAAATCATTTATACATAATTAGTTGACCTAAGCCCGTTTAAAAACAGGCTCTAGGTCTTTTTACACCGCCGGCAGTCAGTTTGCGCGCGCACCCGTCCGCCGTGCGCACACTCGCTCCGCCACACACGTGCACCTGTCCCGTCGCGTGTGCGCACCCACTGCGCATGCACCTGACCACCCGATCAGCCGACCAGACCGGCCGCCCTGTGTCTTGTCCTAATGGCTGTCAGTGCTTGATATGCGCAGTAGCGCAAAAGCACTGACACACGGAGAGGACGCAGGGACACTTGTAAATTATTACATAGGATTATTGTAAAAAAAAAGCACTTTTTTATTACATTATTTATTTATTTATTTTTACATTTATCTTTTTATTATATTTATCATAACATACAAGTAATTATTGGAATCGTTTTGCAAATACAGTTGTGACAATAATTATATTATCAAGAATGATATTTAACAATTCCTATTGTAGTGATTGACAGGTAAATCTTACAGTTCTAAATTAACCACTCTAAGCTATATAACATATATACCACATATATACCACACCAATGATGATATACTGTTTGTAATGTTTTAACCTGAGATTGTACTCATAATGAGCTGGGATTACAGTACAAATCCTGTTCATTTTCATGGCCACTACGGCTGAACAGGACCTAAACTTCCCAGGTCTGTTGTTGGGTGATTCCAGTATGAATCACTATGGGTTGTAAAGCAATGAGGATAGTACGCCCTCTGAGGTTATGTTCCATGAGGGTTGAGGCTAGGAGGGAAGGGATATCAGTAATCATGGAGTATATCTCATGCGGGAACTATAGAAAGTGGACTAGTCTATAACTACGGGTGACAAATAACAAGGGTGGTGGAGGGGTCAATACTGCTTTAGACACTAAATAATGTCTTCCAGGAGTCTGGGATTGTTGCTCCAGGTCGATTTGGCCAATATATGTTTGTGAGCTTAAAGGGATACTGTAGGGGGGTCGGGGAAAATGAGCTGAACTTACCCGGGGCTTCTAATGGTCCCCCGCAGACATCCTGTGTTGGCGCAGCCACTCACCGATGCTCCGGCCCCACCTCCAGTTCACTTCTGGAATTTCTGACTTTAAAGTCAGAAAACCACTGCGCCTGCGTTGCCGTGTCCTCGCTTCCCCTGATGTCACTAGGAGCGGACTGCGCAGGCACAGACCATACAGGGCCTGCGCTGTGCGCTCTTGATGACATCAGCCGGAGCGAGGACACGGCAACGGAGGCGGAGTGGTTTTCTGACTTTAAAGTCAGAAATTCCAGAAGTGAACTGGAGGTGGGGCCGGAGCATCGGGGAGTGGCTGCGCCAACACAGGATGTCTGCGGGGGACCATTAGAAGCCCCGGGTAAGTTCAGCTCATTTTCCCCCGACCCCCCTACAGTATCCCTTTAAGTTTCATAGTTAGATTATAGGATACCTTGGCAGTTAGCTGAGATAGAGTGAATGGTTCCATAGATTTCCAATTGGTTGTGATAACATTTTGAGCAACCATAATGATATGTAGGGATGCTCATTCAGATTCCGCGGAAATGCAATTTCCGAAATTCCGATCGGAAATTGCATTTCCGCATCGGAACGCGGAAATCGGTAATGCAAGTGCAAAAGTCGCTAAAGTTGGCGGATTTTTACTGTAATGTAAAATGCAGAAAATCTGCATCTGCCTATTTTCTGCATTTACATTACAGTAAAAATCTGCCGACTTTAGCGGTTAATAGCAAAGCCCCCGTAAGTCCTAGAAACACCAAATTTTCAGGGTTTGTTAAACATAATCTCCTGAACAAGATGCAAAAAAAGTTTTCAAAAAGACCTTATAGTTTTTGAGAAAATCGATGTTAAAGTCGGGCGGAATTTCCGCGATTTCCGGCGGAAATTCCGCATCGGAATGCGGAAAATGGTAGCGGAAAGCGGAATCGGTATTTGGCAATGGCGGAATGTGGATTTACCGCGGAATCGGAAATTGGCATTTCCGACCATCCCTAATGATATGACATATTATGAATTGATGAGGTTTTCCAATCTTCTCAAGGCCTATCAATAGTAGTGCCAGTTGTGGTAGGAGTCGGAAAGAATTTGAGTAGTTTTGGCGAATTATAGTTTCGATTTCTGACCACAATTGCGTCACTAGTGGGCATTCCCATAACATATGGAATAGAGTTCCTGTATTTTTACCACATTTCCAGCAAGTATCAGATGTAGATGGGGAGAAGGCCGCTAATCTCCAAGGGGTAATATACCATCTATATAGTGTTTTTTTCCCAGTGGGAATTGCATTTAGAGTATGAGAGTAGTGACCTGCTCGCTTTAAGAATCTGGTCCAGTGAAAATTGGGTCTTCAAATCATAGGACCATGTTTACACGTATTTTTGAATAGGGGAATATTCTGGTATTGCTAGTACATTGTATCAGATAGATATACCTCCTTTAACAGGTATCTTTGAGTTAAGAAAAGTGACAATATGTGCCTTGCATTGTGGAATTAGAATTTTTCTGGCCTTGAGAAAGTTGGAGATCCTTAGATAGGAAAAAACATAGAGTTTGTAATCTTAAACTGATATTGTAGTTGTGTAAAGGATTTAATATGGACCTTAACTATACGGTCATTTAGGTATGTAATTGTAATGATCTGCTCTGCTGACAGGCAGACAGCTTTTTGACCATTTTTTAGGTCTAAGTGCTGCAGGTCTCTGGAAAAGAGACCAGTCTTCACTCTGTGAGTTTCAGAGCTGCTGTTCCGGTGTGGAATTTGCATCCACTTGTCATGCAAATTGCTTAGCTGCTTCCTTTGATGTCTTGAAGTATAAATACCTTTTCCTCCCAGAATTCCCTGCTGGTCATAAAGGTTTGATCCTGCTAGACTTACCTTGAGTCTCAGCCTTTGCTAATTGTTTGCTAAGAT
This sequence comes from Hyperolius riggenbachi, assembly GCF_040937935.1. NCBI lineage: Eukaryota > Metazoa > Chordata > Amphibia > Anura > Hyperoliidae > Hyperolius > Hyperolius riggenbachi. The sequence continues at coordinate 310,708,239 of NC_090652.1, forward strand.
TATTTTAGAGTAATTCTGTGAAGGATTGCGGAATAGCCACGTGCTCTGATGGCGTGGCGGCTAGTTCCGCGTCCAGCCCGGCGGTTTACGCACGGCGACATGTGTCTGATCTGGTTCAGCCTTCCTGTGCACATAGGCTGAGGAATACACGCGCGCGCGCGGAGAGACAGAAGCTTTATGGGAAGCAGAGAGGGATCAGCTGACTCCCTTGGTCAGCTGATCTCAGGATGTATGCGGATTGGCTGGAGGGGACTGGGCGGCGCTGATCAGCGCTGCACTATATAACCACTTGTCCCTTAGTCTCACGTTGCCTGCCGTTGCGAATGCTATGTGTTGGCACACAGACCTCAGTCAGATCCCACAGTGTGTTGTAACCAGGAGGACCTGGGAATTCACACTGAGCTAGATTATTCTCGCATTGTTATGTTATGCTATAGACTAGTTCCAGGGTGTTGTGACTACGGACCTCACACCCAAGCCTAGGATACTGTGTCATTGCTATGTTATGCTATAGACTAGTTCCAGGGTGTTGTGACTACGGACCTCACACCCAAGCCTAGGATACTGTGTCATTGCTACGTTATGTTATAGACTAGTTCCAGGGTGTTGTGACTACGAACCTCACACCCAAGCCTAGGATACTGTGTCATTTCTATGTTATGCTATAGACTAGTTCCAGGGTGTTGTGACTACGGACCTCACACCCAAGACTAGCATTGTGTACTTGTATTACTTTAGCCCGGTTCCAGGGTGTAGAGAGCTAGGATCTCACATCCAGTTAGGGCAAGTCTGTTCATCTTAGCAGCAGGGCATCCTGCAACCAAGCCTAGGTCCCCCTCCTAGGGAGCCCTTAGGCTATAGTGATTCACCCACAGTCTGGGGTGAATTCCCTTCTTCTTCTAACCTCCAGCTCCTCTGGTGGTCCTTACTCAAAGTGGTACTTTTACACCAAACACTCATATCTCAGGTGTCCAGAGGTTAGACATACCTGGATTATTGGTGATTCTGCAGATCATCCATAATCTAGCGTATATCTGTATTACTGGTGATTCTGCAGATCACCAATAATCAGATTCTCTCTGCATGTTGAAACCAATCGTTACAAATCCCTTGGGAGTGCACTGGCATTGCTTCTAGCGTAGTCAGGTTGTTAATTATCTGTATTTCCTTGTACTGTCTACCTGTTGCGATTGTCTTGACGCCAGCGGCGGTCGACAGGAAATCGTTCTGTCTGTTGGGATTGCATTCACCCTAGCGGTAGAGGCTGTCGCTGTTGCACTTCTCGTGCGGCGACCGCGCTTAGCGAGTGCGTTTGTTATTTTCCTTGGCGTTCTGATCATTATTGTTTGCTGTCTTTCTTACTACACTTATGCTCTGTCTTTACTCGGTCTTGTGTCGCTGTTAGCAATCGCCATTCTTGCGATTGCCTTCCCACTTGGTTTTCGCTGTTGTGTGTTCACCGTCACCAGGTGGTGACTAGATTGGTGGACATACATACATTCTGTCTCTGTGCTCACTCTCTTTCACTTGGGGCCTATCTTGGCCTGTATTGCTTCCCCTCGTACAATTCCTATCTGGCATCTGTGGCAGTACAGAGGCTGTATTCCTCTGCACTCCACAGCTCCATCTGCTGGTGGGAATTCCCCTCTACAGGTGCATTGCACCACAGCTGGGTTCTGTTATTCAGGCGCTTGTGGAGGACTTCTGCAGTGTCAGCGCACATCTTGTGCGCTGACCACGGAAAAAATTCCACAATCGTTACAGTATGACCAGCCAAACCGAAATTCCCAGTGTAGAGGGAATTTCCGATTTGTACGATTTTTCTCAGGTTTCATTAACCAAAGCAAAAGCATATGTTTATCCTATTATAGGCAGAGTTATACATCATATTAAAGCAGTAAGAAAATCTATGCATGTTCCTGATTCCAACCCGTATGAGCGTTTCCTTGATATAGGGTTTTTTGAGCCTCCATTCACTCCGTGGGAGATTGGGGCTTTGATTGAGGAGTTCGAGTTTGATTGGAGGGCGTTTTGCGATTTTTACATCACAGAAAGCAAAGAGATTCTTAATGCTTGTATCGATTCTGTGTATACTTTGATTGACTTCGACGAGTGACGAGTGTTTTGTGGATCCGGTGATTTGTGTGTGGCAGACGATTTTGGATGAATTGCACACACACCAACCAATTGACTCCAATAAAGAGACACCGTTAACGGATGATTGTTCCTACCTTTCTGGGGTAAAGCAAGTGAGTTTTGACACTGTGCGATCTGAAATGAATGGGTGTACCACTGTTGTTGACACCTGTGTGAATTCTGAAAGATTTTCTTCTGCTTGTGTGGAGTTTGAATCTGTGTGATCTAATGCCTGTTTTTCAGGTGTTCCTGTGAGCTTACCCTGTACCATGAATGAAACTATGTTGTCCACACTCGCACTGACATTTGTGAGTCCCTTTCTTGCTCTGAGGAAAGTACTGACTTTCCACCCTGTACTCTGGATGAGTCAATGTTGCCCTGCAATAAATCTCCTGCAGGGAACCCAGAGGCTCGTCTAGGTATTGCAGCTAATTTCATCTGTTTTTCTGCCTGCAGTGAAACTAGACTCGGAGTCAGTGTTGGTTTCACTAGATATTTCTGTGCATCCTGTTCATGAAGATGAAATTCAGTCCCAGCGTATGGTAAAACCATCCCTGGGACCGCTGCCCTGTCCGCAGAATGTATTTGATGTTCGGCCCTGTAACATGGATAGTTCAGAATCCTTGATTGCTTTATCAGAAAACTTGGGAAATGATGCTCCTGAAGTTTTGTTTGATGTTCTGGAGGTCTCGGAGTTCCTCCCAAAGGGTGCAGAACGAGGAGGTGCCTCCTGCCCCGCAGGGTCGTCTGAGGTATTGCCCACTTCAGTAGGCATTGCTGCTATACTGACTACTTTTGCAGCTCTTGTGGAGCTTCAGTCATGGGTAGTCAATGATGAGTTCTGGTTGGATACAATTACAGTCACAGAGACTTCTAAGTCTGAGTCCAAGTCTTCTTTTGAAAGTCCAGTACTTGTGACCACAACTCGTGATGATTCTCTGCCCGGTCCTGGTTTTGGACTTGTCGTGACGGACTCTGAGGTTGGCAGTTCCTCGACATGTCCTGAGGTTTCTCTTGTGCTAGTGTACCCCGATGCTCTCTGTGAGCCAGAATGCCCAAGTGTGTCTCGGTTACCAGCATGCTCAGATGCTTCCTCTGTGGAGACATGTTCTGATATTGCCTGCCTGCATGCCCAGAAGTGGTCCCTGAAAGCCCTGATCTTGATGGTTGTCCTGGTAATCCTGAATTCGGAATTGTCATAGGTTCCATAGGAGTTCTTGATAGTTCTCCATGTGAGCCTGGTGAGCATTCTGGCCTCTTGGGATCTCTGCGGAGCTTCAAAGTGTTCTGGGAGATTCTGGGATAAATGTTTCTTAGTGCCCTTGATGGGATCAACAGTGGCTTCTCTGTTGAAAGGGACACTTCGAATAGGTATTGTTGCAGGTTTGGTATTTTTGGACAGTCCCTGGAAGGTGGTGGGTATTGCTTGGAGGGTGTCGATGGGTTCTTCTCTGGCGTTCACAGTTCTGATGGGTGTTACGCTGAGGCTTGTAGTACTGATGGGCATGTTTCAGTGGCTTCTGCTTCTGACGAGTTCAGTTTCGGGAGGATTGACTCTGGAATTGGGCCTTGTCGGGCTGCCCCGACCTTTATGAGTGTTCATTCACACTGTTTTGTTGGAAATATCAGTTTTCAGGGATGTCTGGAAGCCGTCCCTGGAGGGGGGGGGAGGGGTACTGTAATGATCTGCTCTGCTGTCTGCACAGGCAGACAGCTTTTTGACCATTTTTTAGGTCTGAGTGCTGCAGGTCTCTGGAAAAGAGACCTGTCTTCACTCTGTGAGTTTCAGAGCTGCTGTTCTGGTGTGGAATTTGCATCCAATTGTCATGCAAATTGCTTAGCTGCTTCTTTTAATGGCTTGCAGTATAAATACCTTTTCCTCCCAGGATTTCCTGCTGGTCATAAAGGTTTGATCCTGCTAGACTTACCTTGAGTCTCAGCCTTTGCTAATTGTTTGCTAAGATTATCTTAGAGTAATTCCTTGGGAGTGCACTGGCATTCCTTCTAGCGTAGTCAGGTTGTTAATTCTCTGTATTGCCTTGTACTGTCTATCTGTTGCGATTGTCTTGTCGCCAGCGGCGGTCGACAGGAAATCGTTCTGTCTGTTAGGATCGCATTCGCCCTAGTGGTAGAGGTGGTGGTTCCTTCTGTACTCTGTCTGGGAGTTTAGGCCAGAGCTGCGGTTGCTACTGGTTACTCCTTCTGTCTGTCTTGTCTGGAACAAACGCTTGCTGTAGGCTAAGTGAGGTAACCGTTTATCAAGCGTTCGCGTTCTCTATTCATTTTTCTGTTACATTGGTTAGTTAGGGTTGGCGCGTTTTGTCTCTGTTGCACTTCTCGTGCGGAGACCGCGCTATTAGCGTGTTTTGTCACTGTTGCGCTTCTCGTGTGGCGACCGCGCTTAGCGAGTGCGTTTGTTATTTTCCTTGGCGTTCTGATCATTATTGTTTGCTGTGTCTTTCTTACTACACTTATGCTCTGTCTTTACTCGGTCTTGTGTCGCTGTTAGCAATCGCCATTCTTGCGATTGCCTTCCCACTTGGTTTTCGCTGTTGTGTGTTCACCGTCACCAGGTGGTGACTAGTGTTGGGCAAACACCTGGATGTTCGGGTTCGGGAAAGTTCGCCGAACATGGCTGCGATGTTCGGCATGTTCGGGCCGAACTCCCCGAACATCCCGCTTTTGGGGGCCCTATGGGGTCGCAGGCATAAGGGGGGAGCATGCCCCGATCGCGGGGGGGTCGGAAATTCCCCCCACCCCCTCCGCTAGCGCTCCCCCCTCTGCCCGCTTCCCCATACAAAAGTTTAATGAAGTAAAACAGTACCGGTCCGGTGCGGTGGTAGTGGCTGGGTGGCTGGCAGTGGGCGGCACTGTTTAGTGAGTGACTGAGGAGGAGGAGTCCGGAGAGTGACGCGTTGAGGGAGGCCGGGCAGCGGGCGGTTCAGCAGTAGTACGGTACTACTGCTGAACCGCCCGCTGCCCGGCCTCCCTCAACGCGTCACTCTCTGGACTCCTCCTCCTCAGTCACTCACTAAACAGTGCCGCCCACTGCCAGCCACCCAGCCACTACCACCGCACCGGACCGGTACTGTTTTACTTCATTAAACTTTTGTATGGGGAAGCGGGCAGAGGGGGGAGCGCTAGCGGAGGGGGTGGGGAGAATTTCCGACCCCCCCCCCCCCCCGCGATCGGGGCATGCTCCCCCCTTATGCCTGTGACCCCATAGGGGGGCAGTATTCGGCCGAACAGGGCCCTGTTCGGCCGAACAGGGGCCCTGTTCGGCCCTGTTCGCGGCCATTTAGTAGTTCGGGGCGAACCCGAACTTAAAAGGCCGAACACCATCAGGTGTTCGGCCGAACTCGAACATCACCCGAACAGGGTGATGTTCTGCAGAACCCGAACAGTGGCGAACACTGTTCGCCCAACACTAGTGGTGACTAGATTGGTGGACATACATACATTCTGTCTCTGTGCTCACTCTCTTTCACTTGGGGCCTATCTTGGCCTGTATTGCTTCCCCTCATACAATTCCTATCTGGCATCTGTGGCAGTACAGAGGCTGTATTCCTCTGCACTCCACAGCTCCATCTGCTGGTGGGAATTCCCCTCTACAGGTGCATTGCACCACAGCTGGGTTCTGTTATTCAGGCGCTTGTGGAGGACTTCCGCAGTGTCAGCGCACATCTTCTGCGCTGACCACGGAGAAAATTCCACAATCGTTACAGTAATCCGTTTGTTTATCCATTTAGTCATTTGAATATGTGGCATCATAATCTGTAGAACAGTAATAGGTATCCTAAAAGCTAATAGTTGGTCTGTATCAGGGGGATGTTTACAAAAGTGCTCCCAGAAGAGTATTGTAGATTAAATTGTTGGGAAGTCTGATTTGGGGACCTTATAACCCAAAAGAATACTAGTGAGGATATCACGTGGTTTGTGTTTTAACAAATTGCTTTCCTGTGAAAGCCATATTTTGTCTGGGGTGTTAGACCACCACTGTCGAGCCATTTCCAAATTAGTTGCATGGTAATATGTTTCGATGTTGGGGAGACCCATTCCACCTGCTTGTTTAGTGTATGAAACTCTTGCTTTTTTACCTCCCCATATGAAATGGTTAATCATTTTCCTGAAATCACTAAGATATGATTTAGGGAGGGGTCTAGTAAGAGTTCTTAGTACATAAAGTATTTTGGGTAGTACAAACATTTTAAATGCCACAACCTTTCCTGACCAGGAAAGAGTACATTTAGCTAAGTCTTGGCATTCCTTTTTTATATTGGATAATAACGGGATATAGTTTAGCTTAAAGATGTCAGAAAGATATTGTGTTAATTGGATACCCAGATATTGGATCGAGTGTTCTGCCCAGGGAAATGGGAAGGTATTTTCTAATGATAATTTTAGATCTGTGGGGATGTTGAGACCCAGGATAAAGGACTTGGATTGGATTAATTTATAATATGATGCTGTTGAGAATTCTTGTAATTCTGTGATCACTGCTGGAAGAGACGTTTGTGGGTCAGAGAGAATTAAAGCTACGTCATCTGCAAATAAACTTATTACATGGGTTGAGTCATGCATTTTGATACCATGTATATTTGTGTTTTGTCTGATCCTCTGGGCTACTGTTTCCATTAACAAAACAAAAATAATTGGAAAAAGGGGACAACCCTGGCGGGTGCCATTACTGATTTCAAATTTGTCCGATAAAAATCCTGCTGCATTAACTTTCGCCGAGGGTGAGGAATATAAGGCCATAATAGCTGTTAGAATAGGGTCTATTATTCCAAATTTCTGTAGCGTAGCTTCTAAGAAACCCCAATGAACTCTGTCAAATGCCTTCTCCGCGTCCAAAGTTAGGAGCAGCGAAGGCATTCGACAGAGCTCTATATGTCTGAGAATATTTAACAACCTCCTGGTTCCATCTGGCGCTTGTCTGCCATGGGTAAATCCGACTTGGTCAGGGTTTAATAGTTCTGGGGTGATCTTCATAAGACGATTAGCAATTAATTTCGCGTAGAGTTTGGTGTCTGAATTTAATAACGAAATTGGCCTATAGTTAGCAGGGAACTGCTGGTCTTTCCCTGGCTTGGGGATAATTGATGTTGAGGCTTCTAGATATTCTGGGGAATCTTTTGTCCCAGTAGAAAGGAATTGAAAACATGCGTTAAAGTTGGGGTAAGAGTGTCTATAAATGTGTGATAGTACTCATTATTAAATCCGTTAGGGCCAGGGGCCTTATTTTTTTTTTTTAGTGCTCTGATTGTGCGGGAGACTTCTTCATCTGTGAATGGAATATTTAATTTTTCTAGCTGAGATGGACTTAAGGAAGGTAAGTTGATTGATGTTAAGTACGTGTTAATTGTATTTTGTGTGGGTTGGGGAGTGGTGCTATCTTTATTCAGATTATACAATTGTTTGTAGAAATCTGCAAAGGCGTCTGCTATCAATTTTGGGTTGTGAATTTTTTGATTAGAGATTGGATGAATTACTGAATGAATTTTAGATTTAGCCTGTCTGTGTTTGATTAAATTAGCTAGGAGAGTACGAGCCTTATTATTTTGCGAAGATTTCGTTAAATTTACTCTTTGTAGATTTTGTTCGTATTTAGATAACAGTAGCCTACGCAATTCCTGGTGGAGATCAAAAAGTTTCTGGGTGGTTTGTGGGTCCTGGGATTTTTTATTGATTTTTTCTAGATCTGTAATCTGTGATAGGAGTGAGTTCAATAGCTAATGTAGAAAAAGGGCTGCTACACTTACACTCACCCAGCAATGGGAGCAGGGAGTCCAGACCAGCATCAAATTGTACACAAGAAAATCCCGCTGCACCAATGAGTAAGGTGAAAAAATAGAAAATTCTTTATTCCAAATCCAGCATCTCAGAGTACAGGTAAAGAGCTCACGCATATCGGAGCAAGAATGGCTCCTTAATCATAGCTGGATAGCTATGATAGCTATGACCCACCTTACTCATTGGTGCAGCGGGATTTTCTTGTGTACAATGAGTTCAATAGCTGTTGTTGTTTCTTTTTGGCTTTAGAAGCCAATTTAATGAAGAAGCCTCTGGTATAAGCCTTGTGAGCAGACCATATTGTGGTTAAGCTGACTCTAGGCGTCATATTATTTTTAAAATATTCTGTAATAATGTCCTTCATATCTTTCAGGCTACTTACACACCAAGACGTTGCGTTTTAGGGGACGTTATGGTCGCATAACGTGCCCCTAACACAACGTATGGTGGTGTTGAAGCTGGACGTCAGATTGAGCTGCGTTATGCAGCTCTCAAAGCAGCTGCTCTGGGTTAGTGATAGGAAGTCTGGATCTTTTTAAGGATTCGGATCATTTGAATCCGATCATTGAAAAGATCCGGATCTTTGAACCGAATCATTTGAATCATTTTACTAGGGAAGCAGACTGGGTGAAATGACTAGCAGGACAGGACTTTCCCTGCACTGTACATTCTGTATGTTCCAGTTTCTTCCAGACAGACATCCACTGTGAACCGAATCTTTCATTGTGATGATCCGGATGATTCGACTCACAAAAAATATCCGGATCAAATGAACAATTTGTTCATGATCCGGACAACACTACAGTCCTACCACGAGTCTCTGCAGTGCAGTGAATATTAATTAGCCATGTGGCTGGCCGCGGAGGAGGAGGGGAGACCTCCTCTTCCAACATTACTGAGCATGTGCAAGCATTCTAACGCTGCTTAGCCCAGTATAATGTACAGCATGCAGCACTTTGTTTAAACGTGCTGCGTTACTATGTAACACAACGTGTGCACTGTGAACAGCAACATTGATTTTACAGTGCTGTGAGTTAGGCTGCGTTACTGGCTGCTGTAACGTGGGACTTTAACGTCCCACTGTGAAACTAGCCTTAAGTTATTGGGGTCTAATAGGATTGAATTATTTAATTTCCATTCATTTGGCTTGGGTAATACTGTCATATCCTCAATGTTTATATGTATTTTGGGCATGGTCTGACCATGTTATAAGACCAATGGAGCTGTCCAACACTCTCTGTAGTAAAATCTTGTCTGTTATAAAATAGTCGATTCTTGAATAAGTTTTATGTACAGAAGAATAATATTTGAAATCTAGTTCTGATGAGTGTAGGATCCTCCATGGGTCATATAGATTGTGCCATTGTAGGGTTTTACCTAGGAGAGGAAGTTTAGTATCAAGTCTGCAAGTTGAGTCTAATTTATTGATACATATATTAAAATCCCCTCCGATTAGAAGGAGGCCTTGCTTAACTAGCTCTACTGTTTTCGTTATTTTCTGAAAAAAGGCTTTTTGGGCTGTATTGGGGGCATATATAGAAACCAAAGTAAGGAGCTGACCATTGACAGAACCAACAAAAATAATGTATCTACCGTTATCATCAATTATAGTAAATGTTGGGATAACTTCAAGATCCTTGTCAAAGGCCATCATAACTCCTCTTTTCCTTTTTATAAATGTACTATGAAAACATAGAGGATACAATCTATTGGTGCAGTATTTTGTAGTTGATTCTAACAAGTGAGCTTCTTGTATCATCAGTATTTGTGAGGATTGTCGTTTAGCTTCTCTCCAAAGGAGACTTCTTTTAAAGGGAGAATTTAAACCCCTGGTATTCATCGAAGTTATTTTAATATTGGGTGATTTGGCCATTTCTAATGGAAAATGTTAGCTATTAATGTTAACCTTTAACATATTCGGTTATACCTCAGAGCCTGGCTGTAAACAATAGATTTTTTGGTGTGTTCCGGGTGGAAACTATTCCACTTGAGGTAAATATGCCGGTCAGTTTGTTTACGGTAGATGGATGTTTGTAAAAATCTATCTCGTACATAAATTGTGGTATCCAGGAAACTGACATGGGAGGATGAAAAGTTGAGCGTTAACTTGATGTTCTTGTGGTATTCTGAGAAGTTTTTGTGGTATTTGATTAATTCTTTCTGTGATGCTGTCCAAATTAATAGGATATTGTCTATAAATCTGAAGTAAGCCCATGGTTAAATTTCACAAGTTGAAAGGACTTACAAGATTCTGTTTTTTTCGACCTACATATATTGTTTGGCTAACACGGTACAGAAACATTTTTACTCTTACATACTAAAATTAATTACGATTTTCTCTGAAATTTCGCATTATGATTACGATGCGTAATTGCTAATTTCGATGCAAAATTTCGGAGAAGGACATTGGCATTACACAGCTGCTCTGTGATAGAAGGGAAAAAATGATCCTGCAGAGGGAGAGCTAATTCTGCGCCCGGATTACATAAATATGAAGTGATCCTTGATGCAGGGCCGGCGCTACCATAGAGGCAAAGGGGGCAATTGCCCCAGGGCCCCAGAGCTTGTAGGGCCCCCAGTGGCTACAAGAGGAAAAAAAATGTTCAAATCGACCTTATAGTTTTTGAGAAAATCGATTTTAAAGTTTCAAAGGAAAAAAATACACATTTAAAAACTTGCCGACTTTAATGGATAATAGCAAATCCACCTTAAATGCTAGAAACCCTAAATTTGCGGGATATGCTAAAAAACAATTTTTCAAAAAGACCTTATAGTTTTTGAGAAAATCGATTTTAAAGTTTAGTATACTTTTAAATGCGGTAAATGTCACTTTTAGTAGCAAACCTAACGGTAGTGTGATTTTACATGCATCAAAAGAAAGAGCAATAAATTTCCTGACGGGGTTTCCAGGGGGTCCATATGCAGCCGCAGCGCTTTGGCCAGGGATCGCTATACAGCTGCAATATGGCTGCATGAAGATCCCTGGCATTTTTTCCTATTTTCCTAATTTTTTTTTTATGTTTAGAGTGTGGGAATTTAAAAAAAAAATTATGTGGGGTCCCCCCTCCTGAAACTTTTTAACCCCTTGTCCCCCATGCAGGCTGGGGTAGCCAGAATGTGGAGCTGCGACTGATTGGGGCTTCACACCCTGACTATACCAGCTGCAAAAAAGGTCCCTTTAATGCCGATTTTTGTTCCGGGGTATCTGTCGGGGGGGGGGGGGGGCAGGTTTATTTTGCCCTGGGGCCCCATTGTTGCTTAAACCGGCCCTGCCTTGATGTTCTGTATTAGGCTGAATTAGGCAGCCTAAGTTTTGCCAGCTATGTCAGCCCTGTTTGAACGGTATTTAAAGTGAGATAACTCATGGCAGGCAGTTAATAAAAGGGCTAATATAACTCTTGGAGTTAAAGCCTTTAGGAGTACCTCCAGTAAACATGACAAGCGACTTTTACAGCTGACGCTCTGCCCCCTCGCAGATAATCGCAGCCATGCTTCCAAACACCGCAGAAGATAGTTTGGGAACCTCCTCCTCCTGCCCAATGCAGAGCCTTGGTAGCAATTTAGAAAAATAGATAAAGAATGCTTGAACAGGTTAGCATTTAACCCTAACTTCCCCCAATCCTCTATCATTAAGACCGAGCCTGTCATGACAGGATCTGTCATTTTTACCTGAGGTACTGAACCCGTGGTTAAAATACACTGATGAGATAAACAATTGTATTTATCCTCCTATTCCTAGAAATTACTTTTTTTATACATCCAATGACTTTATTTTATATTAAAGCATTTAAAAAGTAGATTGAATGTTTTGTTGTCTCTGCTCAGTGGCAGCCTTCAGTGTCCCCTAAATTAAAATACATACAATTTTGACCTTTGTACCTCTTTCCCTGCTCTTAGTTGTGTTCTGCCAGGAAAATTTTATGGCCGTAATTTGCTTATGAGTAATGCTTATTCCTGACAAGATACAGACATAAACTGACATATGCAACACACTAGGGGCTTGAATCAGTTAACTGTGATAACTCACATCACAGCCGTTTTCTCGTGCATTTTCGGTTTTGCGTGCAATCGCGAATTTGCGCATGCAATTGTGCGCTTTTGTGTGCAAACTTGAATTTTTACGCGCAACCGATATTGTTTTCGCACCAAAAATTGTGATTGCGTGCAAAACCAATATTGTTTTGCGTGAAAACGCGCAATTGCATGCGCAAATTTGGGATCACACTCAAACGCGAAAATGCGCACGAAAACGACCGTAATATAAGTTATCACGGTTTAGTGAATCAAGCCCTAGATAAGCTTCAACTACTGATCAGAAGGCCTTTTTTTTCTCTGCTGCTCCTTGCTTTAAAGAAACCACACTATCTGAGCTTATTCCAGACAATGCTCTGCAGAATAATGAATTTACACTCTATAGATCTGACCGGGACCCACTTACTTCTGGCAAAACAAAAGGTGGAGGACTCTGTTTCTTTACTAATGATAAGTGGTGCATGGATGTTAACAGGACAAGAACTCACAAATCAAATCACTAAGGTGGAAAGGGAGTATTCCCGTTTTTTTTCATCATACTAGGGGATGTCAACAGTGCTAACCTGAACAAAGAACTTCCTAAATTCAGGCAACACATCACAAGCGCAACTAGAGAAGGTAAAACAATTGATCACTTTTAAACTATGACTAAGGACTCGTATCATTCTGTTCGCAGAGCAGCTCTGGGGAACTCTGATCATGCTGTGATACAGCTCATCCCAACATTCAGACAAAGACTTAAAACTGACAAACCTGTTGTAACCACAGTTAAAGGATACCCAAACTGACATGTGACATGATGAGATAGACATGGGTATGTACAGTGCCTAGCACACAAAGACTTAAAACTGACAAACCTGCTGTGACCACAGTTAAGAAATGTACTAGTGAAGCAGTAGAAAGACTACAGAGCTGCTTTGATTTAACACTGGAATATATTAAAAGTATCCACAAGAAACCTAAATGAATACACTTAGGGCAGTATTGTTCAAACTCCGTGATCCCAAGTGTCACCAGTGTCTTGTGCTCCCCCGGTGTCACACAATTATAACCCTCGTCCCCTCTCACTAGATTCTCACCAGATTGATACCACCTTAGCTCTCAGGTGGGTCTTAAGCATGTCATTATATTCACTTGTTCCTACTTTTACATCCAATCGATTGAACAATACTGCCCTATGTGGAGTGTGTTTTCTATTACAGGAGTGGAGAGCGCAGCAGTACAAGTGAACTATATGGCCCAGTGATTGGATTTTTTTCTGCAGTGATCCCATTGACTGTTGATTGTGAAAAGACTGGTAATTATTGTATGAACTTTGGCGCGGTAATTTTATAATCTAAATGAATACACTGACTCTGTGATTTCATATATTTCCTTTATCGAAGAGACCTGCATCCCCACCAAAAAGTGCATCAGGTACAAAAATGATAAACCCTGGCTTATATTGCATCCTAGGAAACTGTGTCTCGATAAATAAAGGGTGCATCCTACAGGTGATACAGTCCTCTACAAAGCTTCTAAATACAAACTACAGAATGCCATAACTCAAGTTTTCCCTAACCCTGTCCTCAAGGCCCATCAACGGTGCATGTTTTGTGGAACTCTACACAGGTACGTATTCAGCCCTGCTGAGACACTAATTTCTCCACCTGTGAATGTTTGTGGTTTCCTGCAAAACATGTACTGTTGGTGGACTTTGAGGACAGGGTTGGGGAACTCTGCCATAACTGATACAAAAAAAATAAAATTATTCAAAAAGACTTGAAGGTAAATGTTACACAATGGACTCCTGACCAATATAGAAGTCTCTACATCAGATCACCAACTACAAAAGGTAATTATTAGATAAACTGCAGCTTGCAAATGAGCTTAAAGGTAGCCATACACTGGTCGATTTGCTATTAGATCGACCAGCTGACAGATCCCTATCTGATCGAATCTGATCAGAGAGGGATTGTATGGCTGCCTTTACTGCGAACAGATTGTGAATCGATTTCAGCCTGAAACCGATCACAATCTGTTGAGCTGCTCCTGCCGCCTGCCCCCCCCCCCGTATACATTACCTGAAGCTGGCTCCGGGTCCTCTTCTACGCGCTGCACCGCATCCCAGCATCCCGCACCGCATCCCAGCGTACACTGTGTCACTCCGTGACCAGGAAGTTCAAATAGAGCACCCTCTATTTGAACTTCCTGGTCACTGGAGTGGCTAAATGGAGTAATGGTTAAGGGCTCTGCCTCTGACACAGGAGACCAGGGTTCGAATCTTGGCTCTGCCTGTTCAGTAAGCCAGTAGGAGACCATTGTCCCAGTTCCCAAAAAATTAAAACCTTCATGTCTAAATTACTATAGACCTGTTGTCCTCACATCATTGGTCATGAAAGCCCTTGAAAAACTGATAATGGCTTATTTGAAATCCATCACAGATCCCCTGCTGGACTTTCCCTACAGGTCTAGATCCACAGACGATGCCGTAAACATGTGTATGGATTATGTACAAGAGCATCTAGATTCCCAGGGAACATATGCCAGAACCTTATTTGTGGATGTCAGCTCTGCATTTAATACCATAATACCATCACTGCTACACAGCAAGCTCTCCCAGCTACACATACCTGAATCCATCTGCAAATGGATAACCAATTTCTTAACCAACAGGAGACAGCAGGTTAAACTTGGGATTCACGCATCAAGCTCTTTGACAGTCAGTGGTGGTGAACCCCAGGGCTGTGTGCTTTCCCCACTGCTCTGTACTGTACTGTACACCAATTATTACACATCCACAGTTCCATCTGTTAGAGTTCTGAAGTATGCAGAGGATACAATAGTAGTCGGGACGAGTCAGCATACAGACATGTAGTGAGACAGCTTTCCTCCTGTTGCAGCAGCAACAACTTGAAACTTAACGTTATTAAGACCATAAAGATGATAATAGACTTTAGCAGATCCATCTCCAACCCCCCCCCCCCTCCCCCCTCCTATACCTCTACCTAACCATAAATGGATCTACAGTAACCCGAGTAGAGTCATTCAAGTTCCTTGGGTCCACAATCTCCAACAACCTAAAATAGGACAACAATACTGTCACTTGCTATCATCAAGAAAGTGCAACAGAGGATGTACCTCCTATGGCAGCTAAAAATATTTGGCCTGCCACAAAAATGATTGGTGCAGTTCTATACTGTGATCATTGAATCCATCATGACATCATCTATAACTGTATAATTTGGCTCCTGCTCAGTAACAGAAAAGGTTAGACTGGAGTGTATCATTTAAACAGGGGAAAGGATAATTGGCTGTAGCTTACCTTCCCTGCAGGATCTTTACGTTAGCAGGTGCAGAAAGAGAGCAGCCAAGACTGCCTCTGACCCCTCTCACCCAGCTCACTCCATCTTCCAGCGCATGCCTTCAGGAGTAAGAATCCGGTCAGTCACATCTAAAATTTCTTTCTTTTTTTTTTTCACAATACATTTTTATTGAATTTAAAGCAATAATCATAACAAACATTCAGGTATAAATTGCATCATGGTTCAATGTACATGACATGTATAAACAGAATGTAAAGGTATTTGAGAACACATAAATCAAGGCTATAGGTCATGAGATCATAATCTACTGTTTTCAACGTCTATGAACCTACTGTATACCATACTATATCTTCATGGGTATACATATAACAAAGATTCTGATCAATATAGATGTGAGACACAATCTATCATTTAGAAAAGTGTCATCATCTTGTTACCACCACACAGTATATAATGTATAAGGTAACACATCTAAAATTTCTAGGCAAAGGAACAGCTTCTTCCCTCAGGCTGTAGCCATGCTTAATGCAGAACCATTGTACATCTGCTAGGACTTGAAAACATTGCAGCACAGAACTGAAAATGAACACTTATAACACTGTTTATTGCTTTTATAACTTACATACTGTCCCTGACTTGTAATATGCATACTGTCTGTCCATGTATTGTTTTGTTTTGTTTGTGTCTGTTAACCCTTTCAAGACTGGCTGCCTTAAGGAGCAGGTGATTTAGCATGGGGGTGCATTTTGGGGGGTCAGGCAGCCGGATCCCAAATAAGGCTAAGCTGGGTATGGTGTCCCCAGTGTGGCCAGGTGTCCCCCGTATTGCAGGCAGCCTTTACTCACCTCCCAGGCTTCAGCGATGAGCAGCTGTGGACCCCTCCACTCTGGCCGGCAACCCTGCTTGTACTGCCACTAGTTCCGGGTCGCGGCTTGATGACGTCATCAAGCCGGGACCCAGCACTTATGTCAGAGTGAGTGGGGATGCCAGCCAGAGCAGAGGGGAGAGCTGATGTGGCCGGGGGAATGTCAAAAAGGTAAGTGGATCCTCTTCTTTCCCCCTACACGATCGTAGTGATCATGTTATCAGGAGCAATTTGCGATGGCTCCTGATCATTGATGGGTTATGGCAGCTGTCATATGACAGCTTAATCTCCCCTCTCCGGTGCACACGATCATGGAGAGAGCAGAAACGGCAGTGGCGTATATCCTACTCTGCATCAGGCTTAGACAGCCACAAGTGCGGCGTAGGATTTACCTACCGCGATGCTCAAAAGTTTAAGCAACTTCCCAGTGAAATTCCTTGTGTGTACAAACTTACTTGGGCAAATTAATGGATTCTAATTCTGATTCCCTACACCACCATCAGGGGCGTAACTAGAAATCACTGGGCCCCCCTGCGAATATTTGGATGGGGCCCCCCCATAGGTGCCAAATAATCGTAATGGGGCAGCGTTTCACTGTAAATTAATTGTAAAGTGGGCAGCATTTTACCAGACAATCGTAATGTGGGCCAGAAAATTGTAATGTGGGCAGAGTTCACCAGAAAATCGTAATGTGGGCCTTTAGAAAATCATAATGTGGGCAGAGTTCACCAGAAAATCCTAATGTGGGCACCAGTCACCAGAAAATAGTAACGTGAGCAGCAGTCACCAGAAAATTGTAACGTGGGCAGCATTCACCAGACAATCGTAATGTGGGCAGCGTTCACCAGAAAATTGTAACATGGACAGCATTCACCAGACAATCGTAACTTGGGCAGTGTTCGCCAGAAAATCGTAATGTGGGCCAGAAAATCGTAATGTGGGCAGCGTTCACCAGAAAATCGTAACGTGGACAGCATTCACCAGACAATCGTAACGTGGGCAGTGTTCACCAGAAAATCGTAATGTGGGCCAGAAAATCGTAATGTGGGCAGAGTTCACCAGAAAATCGCAATGTGGGCAGCAGTCACCAGAAAATCGCCATGTGGGCAGCAGTCACCAGAAAATTGCAATGTGGGCATCAGTCACCAGAAAATCCTAATGTGGGCAGCAGTCACCAGAATATCGTAATGTGGGCAGCAGTCACCAGAAAATCCTAATGTGGGCAGCAGTCAGTCACCAGAATGTCGTAATGTGGGCAGCAGACACCAGAAAATCCTAATGTGGGCAGCAGTCACCAGAAAATCCTTATGTGGGCAGCAGTCACCAGAAAATCCTTGTGTGGGCAGCAGTCACCAGAAAATCGCAATGTGGGCAGCAGTCACCAGAAAAATCGCAATGTGGGCAGCAGTCACCAGAAAATCCTAATGTGGGCAGCATACACCAGAAAATCGCAATGTGGGCAGCAGTCACCAGAAAATCGCCATGTGGGCAGCAGTCACCAGAAAATTGCAATGTGGGCATCAGTCACCAGAAAATCCTAATGTGGGCAGCAGTCACCAGAATATCGTAATGTGGGCAGCAGACACCAGAAAATCCTAATGTGGGCAGCAGTCAGTCACCAGAATGTCGTAATGTGGGCAGCAGACACCAGAAAATCCTAATGTGGGCAGCAGTCACCAGAAAATCCTTATGTGGGCAGCAGTCACCAGAAAATCGCAATGTGGGCAGCAGTCACCAGAAAAATCGCAATGTGGGCAGCAGTCACCAGAAAATCCTAATGTGGGCAGCATACACCAGAAAATCGTAATGTGGGCAGCAGACACCAGAAAATCGCAATGTGGGCAGCAGACACCTGAAAATCGAAATGTGGGCAGCAGACACCTGAAAATCGTAATGTGGGCAGCAGACACCTGAAAATCGTAATGTGGGCAGCAGACACCTGAAAATCGTAATGAGGGCAGCAGACACCTGGAAATCGCAATGTGGGCAGCAGTGACCAGAAAATCGCAATGTGGGCAGCAGTGACCAGAAAATCGTAATGTGGGCAGCAGACACCTGAAAATCACAATGTGGGCAGCAGACACCTGAAAATCACAATGTGGGCAGCAGACACCTGAAAATCGTAATGTGGGCAGCAGACACCAGAAAATCGCAATGTGGGCAGCAGACACCTGAAAATCACAATGTGGGCAGCAGACACCTGAAAATCACAATGTGGGCAGCAGACACCTGAAAATCGCAATGTGGGCAGCAGACACCTGAAAATCGTAATGTGGGCAGCAGACACCTGAAAATCGTAATGTGGGCAGCAGACACCTGAAAATCGTAATGAGGGCAGCAGACACCTGGAAATCGCAATGTGGGCAGCAGTGACCTGACCAGAAAATCGCAATGTGGGCAGCAGTGACCAGAAAATCGTAATGTGGGCAGCAGACACCTGAAAATCACAATGTGGGCAGCAGACACCTGAAAATCACAATGTGGGCAGCAGACACCTGAAAATCGTAATGTGGGCAGCAGACACCAGAAAATCGCAATGTGGGCAGCAGACACCTGAAAATCACAATGTGGGCAGCAGACACCTGAAAATCACAATGTGGGCAGCAGACACCTGAAAATCGCAATGTGGGCAGCAGACACCTGAAAATCGTAATGTGGGCAGCAGACACCTGAAAATCACAATGTGGGCAGCAGACACCTGAAAATCGTAATGTGGGCAGCAGACACCAGAAAATCGCAATGTGGGCAGCAGACACCAGAAAATCGCAATGTGGGCAGCAGTGACCAGAAAATCGTAATGTGGGCAGCAGACACCAGAAAATCATAATGTGGGCAGCAGTCACCAGAAAATCGCAATGTGGGCAGCAGACACCAGAAAATCGCAATGTGGGCAGCAGACACCAGAAAATCGCAATGTGGGCAGCAGACACCAGAAAATCGCAATGTGGGCAGCAGACACCAGAAAATCGCAATGTGGGCAGCAGTGACCAGAAAATCGTAATGTGGGCAGCAGACACCAGAAAATCATAATGTGGGCAGCAGTCACCAGAAAATCGCAATGTGGGCAGCAGACACCAGAAAATCGCAATGTGGGCAGCAGTGACCAGAAAATCATAATGTGGGCAGCAGACACCTGAAAATCACAATGTGGGCAGCAGTCACCAGAAAATCACAATGTGGGCAGCAGTGACCAGAAAATCATAATGTGGGCAGCAGACACCTGAAAATCACAATGTGGGCAGCAGCCACCAGAAAATCACAATGTGGGCAGCAGACACTAGAAAAAAAAATGCACCTGTGAAAAAAAAACAATTCACTTACCTGACAGAAGTCTTCTCCTCTCCCGGCATCTGGCTCGCAGCTCCCCGAGTCCTCCTGCAGCACATCTCCCGCGCTGACAGGCAGAGTGCAGGGCTACGGCAAGATGGCTGCCGAAACCCTGTACTAGAGACACAAATAGTCTCCAGTGTAGGGCTTCTTCGGCGGCCATCTTGCCGTAGCCCTGCTCTGCCTGCCGGAGACTATGCAGGCTGCTGGTGGAGCGGGGCTGCGGGGAATGAACTGGCAGACGCTGCGGCCAGTTGAGCACCTTGCTGGGGGGTCCAGAGCAGCGCTCCCCCCACGCACAGTGAGCGGGCCCCAGAGCAGCCCCGGGCGGCCGGCCCCCCCTGCGGCTGAGAGAGTCGCATCCCCGGTAGGTACGCCGGTGGTGACAGCCTTTCCTCCTCCGGGCCCCTGACTTGCTAGGGGCCCCCCTGCAACTGCAGGGGCTGCAGGGTCTATTCCTACGCCCCTGACCACCATGATGCCCAAAAGTGGGTATCCTGAATAATTTACAACATTTATTCTACTACATGTCCCTGTGGTGCCTCTTTAAGTTTATTGCTCAAGGATCAGGAATACACGTCCATCCATCTTTATGTCACTGTGAAAATAGGAAAGCAAATATGCTATGGAAAGAAACAAATTACATTTGCAGATTATTTGCATCAGAATCTAAAATGTCACTTTCCAGAGACCTTAAAACCGTAAACAGCGTCTCCTTCTACAGATCATCATAATGGCTACAGCTCAAGAGGTCACTTTGATCACCATCATCACCACCGTGCAAGTTGTGGGAATCTCTCTGAACATCTACATCGTGTTCTTTAAATTCAAAATCTTGAAAAATGAGCCCAATATGAATCCTAGTATTCTAATTTATTTTGCCATGGGACTGGTCAATGTGTTCATGCAATTGGAGTTCATGGCACATAATGTCCTCGTTGTCTTTTTCCCCCCTTTATTTGATACGAGGGAAGTGGCTTTGCCTTTGATTGTTTTGAGTTTAATATTCATGCTTTGCAGTTCCTGGCTGACTTGCTGGCTGTGTGCTTACTACTGCCTCACCATTGTCTGCACCGGCCATCATCTCATTGTTCTGCTTAGAAGAGCCCTCTCATCCTTCCTGCCACATATTCTTCTTCTGACTGGAGTCAGTTCAATTTTCATGAGTCTGCCCTGTATATGGATGTTGGACATTGCGCAACCTCAGACCAACAAGACACTGGGAACCTCACTTACTGGAGTAACACTTCTTGTTAATCCAATATACTTAGCAATCGCAGCTGTCCTGGGTAGTTGTCTTCCCTTTATTGTGGCTGTTACCTCCACTGGAGTCACAACATTCACTCTTTTAAGACATATAACAAAAATGAAACATAATGCTTCCGGGCATAATCGTCCCAACATCCAAACCCTCATCAGTGCAACGAGAACCATGATCTTGCTTCTTACGTTCTCCACAGTCTTCTGTGTTTTTGGACTTATGTTCTATGCAGGAACCAAAATATCCTCCGAGCTCATTACTTTGGTTGTATGGTTTCTTGTTGTGTGTTTTCCATCCATACAAGCCCTTATCATTATCCAAGCCATTCCTAAGCTAAGAAAGTCAATTTTGCAGAAACTATGTTTTAGGAAAAAAATCAGTACTGAAACATATAATACGTAGAAGATTATCATTCTTGTCAAAATGATATTTTAGGAAGGCGGGCAAGAATAGAAATAAATATGTGAGAGGTTTCAGATTTCATAAATTTCATGAAATAGTATACTATTTTACAGAATTCAAAAGTCAATAAAATTTCCAGCTGTGCTGCTCACCATGAGCAGAGTAAGAATCCTAAAAAAAAACCAACACTCTTTTCATAGCGTAATACTGTTTCAACTAATAATGCGACATATATCAGAGAAGAGCCCTATGAGCAGTATCCCCGCTCCAGAACACAGCACCCCACGTGTAAGTACGAACAGGAGTCCCCCAACCAACAGTAATGGGGCTCACCAGATTGCAGCCACCTCACAGGCCAGGTGGATCTTTTTATATGTATATGTCACTCGCACCAATCCTCCAGCAGAGCATAGGAACATAGGACCAAACCACTTTTCCGCTTCAGAAATTCAGTTTAATCCATATAGCATGTAAAAAACACATAACACACACCATCGCGTCATACCATAAAACACACTTCCCTGCCAGAAAATGGAAACACACTTACACCTCCGGGTGTTTGTCAGCGTTCATCACATAATTAGCCGCCCAACCGGGCACTAATGGGGAGGTAGCTGTGCACGGTGTCCTGGCTGCTTCTATTCCATCTCCTCTCGCTTCAATGGCTCCCACTCTACAGCACTTCCTAATCGGCCGGTCACTTCCTGGATTCTGACGTCACGATGCTCTAGCTGAGCGGAATCAAGGAAGTGACCAGCCGGTTAGGAAGTGCTGTCTGTGAGGTGAGGTGGCTGCAATCTGGTGAGCACGATTTGCAAGTTCTATTGATTTTGTGTAGTCATTCGTAATTTTGCATAAAATTTTGCAAAATTCAGCCAAATTTCTTGGTCATTTTAGCAGTGAATAGCAAAGCCCCCATACATGCTATTGACACCAAAATTGCTACATATGCTAAGGAGAATCGTGGGTACAAGTCAAAAAAATAATTTTGCAAAAAGACCTTATAGTTTTTGAGAAACTCGATTTTAAAAATACAAATAAAAAAATAGTTTTTAAACAGTTTAAAAACTATTTTTCTTTGCATTTTTAAACTCAAATTTCTCAAAAACTGCAAAATCTTTTTGAAAAATTATTTTTGTGACTCATACCCACTATTCTGTTTAACATATGTTGCAATTTTGTTAGCAATAGCCTGCATGGGGGCTTTGCTATTAACCTCTAAAGTGAGCACGAAATTATGTAACATTTCGTGAAAATTATTCAAAAAATTATGCGAAATTTTGAAATACTATTTTTACATATGAAATTAATTACGATTTTCTCTGAAATTTCGCATTACAAATACAATGCGTAATTACTAATTTCGATGCAAAATTTCGCACATGCGAAATTTCGGCCCACCACTGATCGGGACCCGGAGGAGGACATTGGCATTACAGTGCTGCTCTGTGATAGAAGGGGGAAAATCATCCTGCAGGGGGAGAGCTAATCCTGCATCCAGATTAGATAAATATGAAGTAATCCTTCATGTTCTGTATTAGGCTGAATTAGGCAGCCTAAGTTTTGCCAGCTATGTCAGCCCTGCTTGAACAGTATCTAAAGTGAGATAACTCATGGCAGGCAGTTAACCTTCCTGGCGGTAACCCCGAACGTTGTTCGGGATAAGCCGCGCAGGAGGTTTTCTCACGCCCTGCTGGGCCGATTTACTTATTTTTATTTTTTTTGCTGGACGCAGCTAGCACTTTGCTAGCTGCGTCAGCACACCGATCGCCGCCACCCCGCGCTCGATCGCCGTTATCCGTCGTGACGCGCGCCCCCCCCAGACCCCGTGCGCTGCCTGGCCAATCAGTGCCAGGCAGTGCCGAGGGGTGGACCGGGACTCCCAATGACGTCACAACGTCGCTAACGTCGGTGACGTCATCCCGCCATGGCGACGGGGGAAGCCCTCCAGGAAACCCCGTTCTTTAAACGGGATTTCCTGATCGGAGATCGCCGAAGGCGATCAAAGCGGGCGGAGGGATGCCGCTGAGCCCTAGGCTCGCTACATGATTAAAAAAAAAAAAACTGCTGCGCTGCCTCCTGGCGGAAATAATTAAACCACCAGGAGGGTTAATAAAAGGGCTAATATAACTCTTGGAGTTAAAGCCTTTAGGAGCACCTCCAGTAAACATGACAAGCGACTGTTACAGCTGACGCTCTGCCCACTCGCAGATAATTGCAGCCATGCTTCCAAACACCACAGAAGATAGTTTGGGAACCTCCTCCTGCCCAATGCAGAGCCTTGGTAGCAATTTAGAAAAATACAAATTGCTAGATCTGTATCTTCAAGTGGGGTGGAGCAGTCAGTGAAGGATGCTTGAACAGGTTAGCATTTAAAGCGGACCCAAAACAAACATTTTTGAATTCAAAATATTTAGTTGCACCACTCTGACACATACAAAGATAAATAAACACTCTTTTAACCTATTGGGGACCGCCGCAGGTTGAATCAACGTCCGGCAGGTGGTGGTACCGATCTGACCGGACGTTGATTCAACGTCCGCGCTAAAGTACCGCTCCCGACGTGATCGTGTGCATACGGAGGGGGAGATTAAGCTGTCATATGACAGCTGGCATCTCCCCCTAGTTATCAGCAGCCATCGCGTATGGCTGCTGATCACGTGATCACTACGATTGCCGTCGGATCATAGTGATCACACTGACAGCGGCGGCGGCAAGGGGGAAAAGAAGAGGATCCACTCACCTCCCTGCCGTTCCAGCTATGATTGGCGCCCCCCTCTGCTCCGGCCGGCATCTCTGCTCCATCTGACGTCAGCACCGGGGCCCGGCTTGATGACGTCATCAAGCTGCGACCCGACCTGAACGTCATTTGGAGTGGAGATGGCGGCCGGAGAAGAGGTGGCTTCTGCGGCTCACCGCTGGAGCCAGGAAGGTAAGTGATGGCTGCCAGCTACAGGGGGGACACGTGCCACCATGGGGGGGACACTGCCGAGCCAGCCACAGAGGGGATCTGGCAGCCCGACCCCCCCCCCAAACGCGTGCACCCCCCTCCACCGCAAAATGCCCTGGTCCTTAAGGGGGGTTAGACGGCCTGTCTCGAAGTGGTTAAGCCTATGAGCATTTCAGTGTATGCTTTTCACCCTTCTCGTTTTATAACTAGGGTTATACAGGTGGCAGTCATTACTTCTGAGCTTAGTAGGAGGGTTTAGATCATGGGTGTGTTTGTCATCAGCTACCTTCCCTCACAGGGTCGTCTATGTGAAATCTCACACAAGCTGAGATCACCTCCCCTGTGACATCATCAGTAGCAGCCTGTATTTTGTTTTTGTTGTTTATCTCCTCCACCAGTCTGCCGGAAAAATCCCAGCAATATGAAAGGAAGGGAGGGGTTCCTCCAATAAATGTAAAATATTTTATATTTGTCATCATGTAGCTGAAAAAAGTTGCTACTTATCATTATAATTTAGAAAATAGATTTTATTTCTGAAATCTTGTATTTTTAATGAGGGTCCACTTTAACCCTAACTTCCCCCCAATCCTCTATCATTAAGACAGGACCTGCCATTTTTACCTGAGGTACTACTACTGAACCCGTGGTTAAAATATACTGATGAGATAAACAATTGTATTTATCTTCCTACTCCTAGAAATGACTTTTTATATTAAAACATTTAAAAAGTAGATTGAATGTTTTGTTGTCTCTGCTCAGTGGCAGCCTTCAGTGTCCCCTAAATGAAAATACATGCAATTTTGACCTTTGTACCTCTCTCCCTGCTCTTAGAAGTTGTGTTCTGCCAGGAAAATTGTATGGCCGTAATTTGCTTATGAGTAATGTTTATTCCTGACAAGGTACAGACATAAACTGTCATAGGCAACACCCTAGGGGCTTGATTCATTAAACCGTGATAACTCATATCACGGCCGTTTTCTCGCACATTTTTGGTTTTGCACGCGATCGTGAATTTGCGCACGCAACTTGAATTTTTGCATGCAACCGATATTGGTTTCGCACAAAAAATTGCGTTTGCGCGCAAAACCGATATTGTTTTGTGTGAAAACGTGCAATTGCATGCACAAATTTGGGATTGCACGCAAATGCGGAAATGCGCAAAAAAACTGCCGTAATATGAGTTATCATGGTTTAGTGAATCAAGCCCTAGATGAGCTTCAACTACTGATCCATTAACTTCCACAGGGCGTAGAGGTGACTAATGCAGACAGGCAGTTCACACATTGGCATTTGCGGGCAGGGGGTCACAGTATAGAACATACGAGCGTCCACAGCTTTATGGTATCTTGCGGCTAAACAGCCTACGATACTTGCGCACATCAGATGGTGAGCTCCAGCTCACAGGGCCCTCCGTTGACCGCAGTGCACTGGGTATACTGTGCTTCCTCCGCTTCTATACGAACAATCACCTCTGACCATGTAGGCCTCAGCGCTGCTGGCGCTACGTTTTAACTCATGTGTGAGGAGCCAGATCAGTGTAAACAGCGTTACATGTGGGGACGCCGCGCGAGCACTCCAGCGGTAGCCACGCCCACCGACACATTTTGCCCCGCCCACGGGGCTTTCTCAAGGTGTTTTTTGCCAATGTGTGAACTGCCTGTCTGCCTTAGTCATCACCTCATCACCCTGTGGAAGTTAATGGCCGTACAGTACTGCAGCTATAAGTTATACCAGTCATAGGAAGCCGGTCTATGTTGTCATAACACAGTGTGTGCGGTGTACAGGTGGTGGCTGAGGACATATAGATCTTGGTTTGAAGGGTGTCTTTAGCAATAGGCTGCGGCTGGGCGATCACACCTTGCAGGTAACCAGATCTGGTCCCTCTTAGATAAAAGCGCGCATATCCTGGCCAGGTACATTTGTTTTTAAATGTGAGGGGTTTTTATTATGTCATGCTATTTTCATGCAGCCAAGGCTGTAATTAAAATGAATTTGTATGTGCATTGAGACAGCAGTCTTATTTAAAACGAATTGTGACAGAATCTGCTAACCTGCTCCCAAATTGGCATCCTCTACCATTGTGCAATTAAAATGTAAATAAACTTTGAAAACAACAAAATATTAAGAAAGCAGCTGGCCCAGACTGTGTCTGCGAATTGTATGACATTCTGTGTCGATCAGTTAGCCTTTGTTTTAACAGACATATTCAAATCAGCTATGGAACTCTGGAACTCTCAATGGTCCCTGCCTGTTTCAAACACTCAACCATTGTCCCAGTTCCTGAAAAAATAAAACCTTCATGTCTAAATTACTATAGACATGTTGCCCTCACATCATTGGTCATGAAAATTGATAATGGCTTATCTGAAAGCAATCACAAATCCCCTGCTGGACTTTCCCTACATGTCTAGATCCGCAGACAATGCCGTAAATATGTGTATGGATTTTGTACTAGAGCATCTAGATTCCCCGGAAACATGTGCCAGAATGTTATTTGTGGATTTCAGCTCTGCATTTAATACCATAATACTATCACTGCTACACAGCAAGCTCGCCCAGCTACACATACCTGAATCCATCTGCAAATGGATACCTAATTTCTTAAAGGGAACCAGAGACAAAGCACCCTCATGTATTTTACCATATATTTCAGTGGGGACATTAGAGAAAACACCTACCCTGCTCTCTGTTTTATTATTTACTGTTCAGATTGCTTCTTATCACCCCTGATAAAATCCCAGACTTAGCATTCAGTCTGGCTTTGTTCAGGAATCTTTATAGCTGAGTCTGTCTTCTGTGCTGTCTTTTCAAGCCCAAGCCTGCCCCCTTGTGGCTCTGCTCAGGAATCATTATAGCTGAGTCATTATAGCAAAGCCAGACTGAATGCTCAGTCTGGGATTTTATCTGGGCTGATAAGAAGCAATTTGAACAGTAAATAATGAAACAGAGAGCAGGGTAGGTGTTTTCTCTAATGTTCCCACTGATATATATGGTAAAATGCATGAGGGTGCTTCGTCTCTGGTTCACTTTAACCAACAGGAGATAGCAGGGTAAACTTGGGATTCCCACATCAAGCTCTCTGACAGTCAGTGGTGGAGCACCCCAGGGCTGTGTGCTTTCCCCACTGCTCTACTCACTGTACACCAATGACTGCACCTCCACAGATCCATCTGTTAGGGTTCTGAAGTATGCAGATGATACAACAGTAGTTGTTCTCCTACAAAATGGGGAGAAGTCAGCATACAGACATGTAGTGAGACAGCTTTCCTGTGCAGCAGCAACAACTTGAAACGTAATGTTATTAAGACCATGGAGATGATAATGGACTTTAGCAGATCTACCCCCCCCCCCAGCACCTCTACCTAACCATAAATGGATCTACAGTAACCCGAGTAGAGTCATTTAAGTTTCTTGAGTCCACAATCTCCAACAACCTAAAATAGGACAACAATACTGTCACTTGCTATCATCAAGAAAGTGCAAAAGCGGATGTGCCTCCTATGGCAGCTAAAAAAGTTTGGCTTGCCACAAGAATTAATGGTGCAGTTCTATACTGTGATCATCAAATCCATCATGACATCATCTATAACTGTATAATTTGGCTCCTGCTCAGTAACAGAAAAGGTTAGACTGGAGTGTATCATTTAAACAGGGGAAAGATAATTGGCTGTCCCTTACCTTCCCTGCAGGATCTTTACATTAGCAGGTGCAGAAAGAGAACAGCCAAGATTGCCTCTGACCCCTCTCACCCAGCTCACTCCATCTTCCAGCGCATGCCTTCAGAAGTAAGATTCCGGTCAGTCACATCTAACACTTCTAGGCACAGGAACAGCTTCTTCCCTTAGGCTGTAGCCATGCTTCATGCAAAACACATTTGCTAGGACTTAAAAACATTACAGCATAGAACTGAAAATGAACCTTTATAACACTGTTTACTGTCTTTATAAATTACATACTGTCCCTGACTTGTAATATGCATACTATCTGTCCTTGCATTGTTTTGTTTGTGTATGTTAACCCTTTCAGGACTGGTTGCCTAACACCCCTTAACCACTTACCGACTGCCCACTGCACAGGGGCGGCCGGAAAGTGGATCCTGCAAGGACCGCCGCATGCACAGAGGCGGCGGTCCTTGTAGGGGCATGGGCAGCGCGATCGCGTCATTCGTGACGCGATCAGCTGCCGGTGACTGTCTCCGCCCCCCTCGCGCTATAACCCGCCGGCCGCTCGGAAGCGCCGGGGGATTACTAGCTCCTGGATCGCCGCATACAAAGTGTATAATACACTTTGTAATGTATACAAAGTGTATTATACAGGCTGCCTCCTGCCCTGGTGGTCCCAGTGTCCGAGGGACCACCAGGGCAGGCTGCAGCTACCCTAGTCTGCACCCAAGCACACTGATTCGCCCCCCCTGCCCCCTGATCGCCCACAGCACCCCTCAGACCCCCCCTGCCCACCCCCCAGACCACTGTTACCTCCCTAATCACCTGTCAATCACCCATCAATCACCCCCTGTCACTGCCACCCATCAATCAGCCCCTAACCTGCCCCTTGCGGGCAATCTGATCACCCACCCACACCAATAGATCGCCCGCAGATCCGACGTCCGATCACCTCCCAAGTGCAGTGTTTGCATCTGTTCTCTATCCTAAACACCCACTAATTACCCATCAATCAACCCCTATCACCACCTGTCACTGTTACCCATCAGATCAGACCCTAATCTGCCCCTTGCGGGCACCCATTCACCCGCCTACACGCTCAGATTGCCCTCAGACCCCCCCCCCCTTATCAATTCGCCACTCGCCAGTGCAATATTTACATCTGTTCTTCCCTGTAATAACCCACTGATCACCTGTTTATCACCTGTCAATCACCCATCAATCACCCCCTGTCACTGCCACCCATCAATCAGCCCCTAACCTGCCACTTGCGGGCAATCTGATCACCCACCCACACCAATAGATCGCCCGCAGATCCGACGTCTGATCACTAGAGATGGGCCGAACGGTTCGCCCGCGAACGGTTCCAGGCGAACTTTGGGGGTTCGCGTTCGCCTGCATCAGGCGAACTTTTGCGGAAGTTCGATTCGCCCCATAATGCTGTATTGAGCAAAATTTTTAGCCTCCATTTCACTGTCAGCAGACATGTTATTGTCAAACACACTGCTAGAGAACCCGCCCACCCTTCCTTCAAGCTAGGTCCTTTATACCATTTGACTCAGTTGTCTGCCTACACTAATTAGTTATGGGACAGCTGCTACACACTCTGCTAGGGAGATTTTAATTGGCCTCCCTCCTACCGGAGGGAGGAGGGTCTCTTCTGCCAGGGAATTATACTATTTTAAAAACCAGTATACATCATACCATAGCAAGGAATCGAACCCAGATCTCACTGTGTGGTGGGCACGTCACCCTAAGCACTGTTCCACTACAGTAGTAAGTGAAGCTAGCCTAAAATGTACCATTTATGCTCAACGCAATAGAACCATTAGGTTGCTTAAAGGAGAACTGTAGTGAGAGGTATATGGAGGCTGCCATATTGATTTCCTTTTAAGCTATACCAGTTGCCTGGCAGCCCTGCTGATCTATTTGGCTGCAGTAATAATAATAATAATAATCCAAACATTTGTATAGCGCTTTTCTCCTGTCGGACTCAAAGCGCTCAAGAGCTGCAGCCACAGGGACGCGCTCAAGAGGCCACCCTGCAGTGTTAGGGAGTCTTGCCTTGAATTCCTTACTGAATAGGTACTTGACCTAGCCAGGATTCAAACCCTGGTCTCCCATGTCAAAGGCAGAGCCCTTAACCAGTACACTATCCAGCCACTGTAGTGTGAATCACACCAGAAACAAGCATGCAGCTAATCTTGTCAGATCTTACAAAAATGTCAAACACCAGATCTGCTGCATGCTTGTTCAGGGTCTAGGGCTAAAAGTATTGGAGGCAGAGGATCTGCAGGATAACCAGGTAACTGGTATTGCTTAAAAGGAAATCAATATGGTAGACTCCATATACCTTTCACTACAGTTCTACTTTAAAGGGAACCTTAACTGAGAGTGATATGGATGTTTCCTGTAAACAATACCAGTTGCCTGGCAGTCCAGCTGATCTTTGTGACTGCAATAGTGGCTGAATCACACCCTGAAACAAGCATGCAGCTAATCCAGTCTGACTTCAGTCAGAGCACCTGATCTGCATGCTTGTTCAGGGGCTGTGGCTAAAAGTATTAGAGACACAGGATCAGCAGGCGATTCAGGCAACTGGTATTATTTTAAAAGGAAAAATCCATATCCTTCTCCGTTTAGGTTCCCTTTAAGGATTGTAGCATAAAAGCCAACTCACATTGGCTGGGATTTGAACCTGGGTCTCACTGTATGGTGGACAAGCACACTAACCACTATACCAACTGAAGCTGGCCTGAAATTGCTGGCCTGAAATTGCTGGCCTGAAATTTACTATTTATGCTCAATACAAGAGAAAAAGTAGACAAGACAAATAACACAAAAGAGAAGGCCATGTCTGGCTAAATATCTGTAAGCAGTGGCTGCATGGTGTAATGGATAAGGGCTCTGCCTCTGACAAAGGAGACCAGAGTTCAAATCTCAGCTCTGTCTGTTCAGTAAGCCAGCACCTATTCAGTAGGAGACCTTAGGCAAGTCTTCCTAACACTGCTACTGCCTATAGAGCATGCCCTAGTGGCTGCAGCTCTGGTCCTTTGAGTCCGCCAGGAGAAAAGTGTGATATGAATGTTATTTGTCTTGTCTACTTTTTCTCTTGTATTGAGCATAAATAGTAAATTTTAGGTTAGCAATGTCAGGCCAGCTTCAGTTGGTATAGTGGTTAGTGTGCTTGTCCACCATACAGTGAGACCCAGGTTCAAATCCCAGCCAATGTGAGTTGGCTTTTATGCTACAAATCCTTAAAGGGAACCTAAACGGAGAAGGATATGGATTTTTCCTTTTAAAATAATACCAGTTGCCTGAATCGCCTGCTGATCCTGTGTCTCTAATACTTTTAGCCACAGCCCCTGAACAAGCATGGAGATCAGGTGCTCTGACTGAAGTCAGACTGGATTAGCTGCATGCTTGTTTCAGGGTGTGATTCAGCCACTATTGCAGTCACAAAGATCAGCTGGACTGCCAGGCAACTGGTATTGTTTACAGGAAACATCCATATCACTCTCAGTTAAGGTTCCCTTTAAAGGAGAACTGTAGTGAAAGGTATATGGAGGCTACCATATTGATTTCCTTTTAAGCAATACCAGTTACCTGGTTATCCTGCAGATCCTCTGCCTCCAATACTTTTAGCCCTAGACCCTGAACAAGGATGCAGCAGATCTGGTGTTTGACATTTTTGTAAGATCTGACAAGATTAGCTGCATGCTTGTTTCTGGTGTGATTCACACTACAGTGGCTGGATAGTGTACTGGTTAAGGGCTCTGCCTTTGACATGGGAGATCAGGGTTTGAATCCTGGCTAGGTCAAGTACCTATTCAGTAAGGAGTTCAAGGCAATACTCCCTGACACTGCAGGGTGGCCTCTTGAGCATGTCCCTGTGGCTGCAGCTCTTGAGCGCTTTGAGTCCGACAGGAGAAAAGCACTATACAAATGTTTGGATTATTATTATTACTGCAGCCAAATAGATCAGCAGGGCTGCCAGGCAACTGGTATAGCTTAAAAGGAAATCAATATGGCAGCCTCCATATACCTCTCACTACAGTTCTCCTTTAAGCAACCTAATGGTTCTATTGCGTTGAGCATAAATGGTACATTTTAGGCTAACTTCACTTACTACTGTAGTAGTAGTGGGTGACGTGCCCACCACACAGTAAGATCTGGGTTCGATTCCCGGCTATGGTATGATGTATACTGGTTTTTAAAATAGTATAATTCCCTGGCAGAAGAGATCCTCCTCCCTCCGGTAGGAGGGAGGAGGCCAATTAAAATCTCCCCAGCAGAGTGTGTAGCAGCTGTCCCATAACTAATTAGTGTAGGCAGGCAAATGGTATAAAGGACCTTGCTTGGAGGAAGGAAGGAAGGAAGGAAGGAAGGAGGGTGGGTGAGTCCTCCAGCAGTGATGTGTATTTCACTCAATTAGGTGTGGCTCCAGATATTAGAGCTTTTGAAACATGTTTTCTATCATTTTTCCAGCTGATAGAATTTTTTAAAACTTTCAAAGTTCGCCTCCCCATTGAAGTCTATTGCGGTTCGCGAACTTTTTCGCGAACCGAACCTTTCGCGGAAGTTCGCGAACAGGGTTCGCGAACCTAAAATCGGAGGTTCGGCCCAACTCTACTGATCACCTCCCAAGTGCAGTGTTTACATCTGTTCTCTACCCTAAACACCCACTAATTACCCATCAATCACCCCCTGTCACTGCTACCTATCAGATTAGACCCCCATCTGCCCCTAGGGCACTCAATCACCCGCCCACACCCTCAGAACGCCCTCAGACCCCAGCCCTGATCACCTCGCCAGTGCATTGCTTGCATCTATTCCCCCCTCTAATCACACCTTGAGACACCCATCAATCACCTCCTGTCACCCACTAGCACACCTACCCATCAGATCAGGCCCTAATTTGCCCCGTGTGGGCTCCTGATCACTCGGCCAAACCCTCAGATCCCCCTCAGACCCCCTTCCGATCACCTCCCCAGTGCATTGATTGCATCTATTTTCCCCTCTAACCACCCCCTGAGACACCCATCAATCACCTTCTGTCACCCCCCTAGCACTCCTATCCATTAGATCAGGCCCAATACAACCTGTCATCTAAAAGGCCACCCTGCTTATGACCGATTCCACAAAATTCGCCCCCTCATAGACCACCTGTCATCAAAATTTTCAGATGCTTATACCCCTGAACAGTCATTTTGAGACATTTGGTTTCCAGACTACTCACGGTTTTGGGCCCGTAAAATGCCAGGGCGGTATAGGAACACCACAAGTGACCCCATTTTAGAAAAAAAGACACCCCAAGGTATTCTGTTAGGTGTATGATAAGTTTATAGAAGATTTTATTGTTTGTCAAAAGTTAGCGGAAATTGATTTTTATTGTCTTTTTTTCACAATGTGTCATTTTTCACTAACTTGTGACAAAAAATAAAATCTTCTATGAACTCGCCATACACCTAACGGAATACCTTGGGGTGTATTCTTTCTAAAATGGGGTCACTTGTGGGGTTCCTATACTGCCCTGGCATTTTAGGGGCCCTAAACCGTGAGGAGTAGTCTAGAAAACAAATGCCTCAAAATGACCTGTGAATAGGACGTTGGGCCCCTTAGCGCACCTAGACTGCAAAAAAGTGTCACACATGTGGTACCGCCGTACTCAGGAAAAGTAGTATAATGTGTTTTGGGGTGTATTTTTGGGAGAAATCTCTCTGTAAATGGACAATTGTGTGTAAAAAAAATCAAACAATTGTCATTTACGTCGGTACCACATGTGTGGTACGTCGGTACCACATGTGTGGCACTTTTTTACACCCTAAGTACGCTAAGGGGCCCAAAGTCCAATGAGTACCTTTAGGATTTCACAGGTCATTTTGCGACATTTGGTTTCAAGACTACTCCTCACGGTTTAGGGCCCCTAAAATGCCAGGGCAGTATAGGAACCCCACAAATGACCCCATTCTAGAAAGAAGACACCCAAAGGTATTCCGTTAGGAGTATGGTGAGTTCATAGAAGATTTTATTTTTTGTCACAAATTAGCGGAAAATGACACTTTGTGAAAAAAAAAACAATTAAAATCAATTTCCGTTGACTTGTGACAAAAAAATAAAATCTTCTATAAACTCACCATACTCCTAACGGAATACCTTCGGGTGTCTTCTTTCTAAAATGGGGTCATTAGTGAGGTTCCTATACTGCCCTGGCATTTTAGGGGCCCTAAACCGTGAGGAGTAGTCTTGAAACAAAAATGACCTGTGAAATCCTAAAGGTACTCATTGGACTTTGGGCCCCTTAGCGCAGTTAGGGTGCAAAAAAGTGCCACACATGTGGTATCACCGTACTCAGGAGAAGTAGTATAATGTGTTTTGGGGTGTATTTTTACACATACCCATGCTGAGTGGGAGAAATCTCTCTGTAAATGGACAATTGTGTGTAAAAAAAAATCAAACAATTGTAATTTATAGAGATATTTCTCCCACCCAGCATGGGTATGTGTAAAAATACACCACAAAACACATTATACTACTTCTCTTGAGTACGGCGATACCACATGTGTGGGATTTTTTTTACACCCCAAGTGCACTAAGGGGCCCAAAGTCCAATGAGTACCTTTAGGATTTCACAGGTCATTTTGCGACATTTGGTTTCAAGACTACTCCTCACGGTTTAGGGCCCCTAAAATGCCAGGGCAGTATAGGAACCCCACAAATGACCCCATTCTAGAAAGAAGACACCCAAAGGTATTCCGTTAGGAGTATGGTGAGTTCATAGAAGATTTTATTTTTTGTCACAAATTAGCGGAAAATGACACTTTGTGAAAAAAAAAACAATTAAAATCAATTTCCGCTAACTTGCGACAAAAAATAAAATCTTCTATGAACTCTTCATACTCCTAACGGAATACCTTGGGGTGTCTTCTTTCTAAAATGGGGTCATTAGTGGGGTTCCTATACTGCCCTGGCATTTTAGGGGCCCTAAACCGTGAGGAGTAGTCTTGAAACAAAAATGACCTGTGAAATCCTAAAGGTACTCATTGGACTTTGGGCCCCTTAGCGCAGTTAGGGTGCAAAAAAGTGCCACACATGTGGTATCGCCGTACTCAGGAGAAGTAGTATAATGTGTTTTGGGGTGTATTTTTACACATACCCATGCTGAGTAGGAGAAATATCTCTGTAAATAGACAATTGTGTGTAAAAAAAAATCAAACAATTGTCATTTACAGAGATATCTCTCCCACCCAGCATGGGTATGTGTAAAAATACACCACAAATCACATTATACTACTTCTCCTGAGTACGGCAATACCACATGTGTGGCACTTTTTTGCAGTCTAACTGCGCTAAGGGGCCCAAAGTCCAATGAGCACCTTTAGGCTTTACAGGGGTGCTTACAATTTAGCACCCCCCAAAATGTCAGGACAGTAAACACACCCCACAAATGACCCCATTTTGGAAAGTAGACACTTCAAGGTATTCAGAGAGGAGCATAGTGAGTCCGTGGCAGATTTCATTTTTTTTTTGTCGCAAGTTAGAAGAAATGGAAACTTTTTTTTTTGTCACAAAGTGTCATTTTCCGCTTACTTGTGACAAAAAATAATATCTTCTATGATTTCACTATGCCTCTCAGTGAATACTTTGGGATGTCTTCTTTCCAAAATGGGGTCATTTGGGGGGTATTTATACTATCCTGGAATTCTAGCCCCTCATGAAACATGTCAGGTGGTCAGAAAAGTCAGAGAAGCTGGAAAATGGGAAAATTCACTTTTTGCACCATAGTTTG
Organism: Hyperolius riggenbachi; assembly: GCF_040937935.1. Taxonomy (NCBI): domain Eukaryota; kingdom Metazoa; phylum Chordata; class Amphibia; order Anura; family Hyperoliidae; genus Hyperolius; species Hyperolius riggenbachi. The sequence continues at coordinate 310,743,761 of NC_090652.1, forward strand.
CAAACGCTATAACTTTTACCCAAACCAATAAATATAGGCTGAATGTTGTTTTTTTTTTATCAAAAACATGTTTGTCCACATTTTTCGCGCTGCATGTATACAGAAATTTTACTTTATTTGAAAAATGTCAGCACAGAAAGTTAAAAAAATCATTTCTTTGACAAAATTCATGTCTTTTTTGATGAATATAATAAAAAGTAAAAATCGCGGAAGCAATCAAATAGCACCAAAATAAAGCTTTATTAGTGGCAAGAAAAGGAGCCAAAATTCATTTAGGTGGTAGGTTGTATGAGCGACCAATAAACCGTGAAAGCTGCAGTGGTCTGAATGGAAAAAAAGTGCCTGGTCCTTAAAGCCAATGGGTACCACATTAAAAATAAAAAAGTCAGATACTCACCTAAGGAGAGGGAAGGCTCGGTCCTAATGAGCCTTCCCTCTCCTCTCCCGGTGCCCTCGGTGCTGCGCTGGCTCCCCCGTTCGCGTCTGCCACCGCAGGGACTTCGGAGGTCTTCGGGAGCACTCGTGCTTCCGAAGACGGGCCGCTCCATACTACGCACGCGCGAGTATGTCATAGAGGGCGCTCGCGCATGCGTAGTATGGAGCGGCCCATCTTCAGGAGCCTGAGTGCTCCCGAAGGCTTCCAAAAGCTCCCTTCGGCATGCGGAAGTGGCAGTATTTGACCGAACTGGTCGAATACTGCCACGGGGGATCCTGCGCGGGACCGGGAGAGGAGAGGGAAGGCTCATTAGGACCGAGCCTTCCCTCTCCTTAGGTGAGTATCCAACTTTTTTATTTTTAAAATGGTAAACACTCACTTTAAGGGGGGTAGAGCCCACGGTCCTCAAGGGGTTAAAGAGCAGGTGATTTTGCATGGGGGTTGCTTTTGGGGGGATCAGGCAGCCGGATCCCAAATAGGACTAAACTGGGTATGGTGTCCCCAGTGTGGCCAGGTGTCCCCCGTATTGCAGGCAGCCTTTACTCACCTCCCAGGCTTCAGCGATGGGCAGCTGTGGACCCCTCCACTCTGGCCGGCATCCCTGCTTGTACTGCCACTAGTTCCGGGTCGCGGCTTGATGACGTCATCAAGCCGGGACCCAGCACTTGTCAGAGCGAGTGGGGATGCCAGCCAGAGTGGAGAGGTGAGCCGATCTGGCCAGGGGAATGTCAGGAAGGTGAGTTGATCCTCTTCTTTCCCCCTACACGATCGTAGTGATCATGTTATCAGGAGCAAATCGCGATGGCTCCTGATCATTGATGGGATATGTCAGCTGTCATATTATAGCTTAATCTCTCCTCTCCGGTGCGCATGATCATTGTGAGAGTGGAAACGGCAGTGGCGTATATCCTACTCCGCATCAGGCTTAGACAGCCATAAGTGCAGCATAGGATTTACCTACGGCGATGCTCAAAAGGTTAAGCAACTTCCCAGTGAAATTCCTTGTATGTACAAACTTACTTGGCCAAATTAATAGATTCTAATTCTGATTCCCTACACCACCATGATGCCCAAAAGTGGGTATCCTGAATAATGTACATCATTCTACCACATGTCCCTGTGATGCCTCTTTAAGTTTATTGCTCAGGTATCATGAATACACGTCCATCCATCTTTATGTCACTGTGAAAACAGGAAAGCAAATATGCTATGGAAAGAAGCAAATAACATTTGCAGATTATTTGCATCAGAATCTAAAATATCACTTTCCAGAGACCTTAAAACCCTAAACAGCGTCTCCTTCTACAGATCATCATAATGGCTACAGCTCAAGAGGTCACTTTGATCACCATCATCACCACCGTGCAAGTTGTAGGAATCTCTCTGAACATCTGCATCATGTTCTTCAAATTCAAAATCTTGAAAAATGAGCCCAATATGAATCCTAGCATTCTAATTTATTTTGCCATGGGGCTGGTCAATGTGTTCATGCAGTTGGAGTTCATGGTGCTGAATGTCCTCTCTGTCTTTTTGCCCCATGTATTTTATATGAGGGAAGTGGCTTTGCCTTTGATTGTTTTGAGTTTGATATTCATGTTTTGCAGTTTTTGGCTGACTTGCTGGCTGTGTGCTAACTACTGCCTCACCATTATCAGCACCGGCCATCAGCTCATTATGGTGTTAAGAAGAGTCCTCTCATCCTTCCTGCCACATATTCTTCTTCTGACTGGAGTCAGTTCAATTTTCATGAGTCTCCCCTGTATCTGGATGTTGGACATTGTACAACCTCAGACCAACAGTACAGTGGAAACTTCGCTTAATGGAGTAACATTTCTCGTAAAACCAATATACATAGCAATATCAGCTGTCCTGGGTAGTTGTCTTCCCTTTATTCTGGCTGCTACCTCCACTGGAGTCACAACATTCACTCTAGTAAGACATATAACAAAAATGAAGCAAAACATTTCTGGGCATAATCGTCCCAACATCCAAACTCTCATCAGTGCAACGAGAACCATGATCTTGCTTCTTACGTTCTCCACAATCTTCTGTGTTTTTGAACTCATGTTCTATGCAGGAGATAAAAAAACTTCAGATATCATTACCTTGATTGGATGGTTTCTTGTTGTGTGTTTTCCTTCCATACAAGCCCTTATCATTATCCAAGCCATTCCTAAGCTAAGAAAGTCCATTTTGGAGAAAATATGTTTTAGGAAAGAAATCAGTGCTGAAACACATAATATGTAGAAGATCATCATTCTTGTCAAAATGAAATTTTAGGAAGGCTGACAAGAATAGAAATACATACAGTATATGAGAGGTCACAGATTCCCTAAATTTCATGAATTAGTATGCTATGTTACAGAATGAATCTGGGTTTCAAGCCATCTTTACAATAGTGAGAATGACCGTGATGATGATGATGATGATTGATAATGATTCTTGTTGAGGCTTTTTACCATCATTATTATTCAGTAAGATAGCACTTTCATTTTCTATGCCATTATCCACACTTCACTAAGATCACGCTGGTGATAATAAGGCAAGTGAAAACGTATCACCACACATTGATCAGTAGTTTAGGGTTCAATCCACTAAAGAAGCTTGCCTTATTAACATGTAGTGATAAGCTTTTGCAGTAAGAGCATTGTCTTATCACTCCAGTCCTTAACCCATTCAGGTTCCGTGGTTTTCACGAGAGAAATGTTCACCTCCCATTCATTAGCCTATAACTTTATCACTACTTATCACAATGAACTGATCTATATCTTGTTTTTTCCGCCACCAATTAGGCTTTCATTGGGGGGTACATTTTGCTAAGAGCCACTTTACTGTAAACGCATTTTAACAGGAAGAATAAGAAAAAAATGGAAAAATTCATTATTTCTCAGTTTTCAGCCATTATAGTTTTAAAATAATACATGCCTCCATAATTAAAACTCATGTATTGTATATGCCCATATGTCCCGGTTATTACACCGTTAAAATTATGTCCCTATCACAATGTATGGCGACAATATTTTATTTGGAAATAATGGTGCATTTTTTCCATTTTGCATCTATCACTATTAACAAGTTTAAAATAAAAAAAAATAGAAATATTTCATCTTTACATTGATATTTAAAAAGTTTAGACCCTTAGGTAAATATTTACATGTTTTTTTTTTTTTATTGTAATGGTTTTTTTTTATTTATAGTAAACATTTTATTTGGGTAGTTTTGGGAGGGTGGGGGGTAAACAATAGATTTATAATGTAAATGTGTGTTGATTTTAATTTATTTTCATTTTCAGGTGTAGTATTACTTTTTGGCCACAAGATGGCGGCCATTAGTTTGTTTACATGACGTCACTCTAAACGTAACACACGCTTAGAGTGGCACATCAGGAAGGGAACGGCCAGAAAAGGCGCAGCTTCCGGGAGAAGCTGTCGCTTTTTCAGCGGGGGAGAGGAATCAGTGATCGGGCTTCATAGCCCGATATATTGATTCCCTGACTACCGAATCCGCGGCCGGGAGTGCGCGTGCACGCGCGCGATCGGCCGCGGGGGCGCGTGGTAGCGCACATGGTTTCTGGACGTAGTTTCTAGGTCCAGAAACCAAAATAGGTTAAGGTATCACCGCTGTAGTTATCCTTACATGCAGTAGATAAGGACGGGAGGAGCACATGCAGGCAAGCTGTAGCTCGCATCCTCCTGCTGCCAGGATGATTACGACTAGTCTGTGTAGGACAGCCAAGCAAGGAGAGAGAGAGGCTGTGGCTTTAACCTTAGAATTTTGTTGTTATTTTGAGGATTGAAACCTTAACTTTAAAAGTTTTTTCCTAATTTAACAACAGAATCTTCATTTTAAGGTTTGCCTGAGGTAAATGGTTTAGTAAATACTACATGATTTATCTCCATGGTGATAACAGTAAAAACAGCACAGAATTGTTATTAAAGACAGGAGATGAGGTTAGTGAATTTTGACTAGTGTACTATTTGAACAAAGTTACAATCGCAACAGTAATACAAACACATCTAATCTTTTCCCTGTCATTTTTTTTAAATCAAGTGTACTTTGGTCCCATGCTTTTTCTGCATTCCCCAGCCTCCATCAATGTATGCAGAGCCATGCAGGGAACCATTTATATTTACCAGACCTAGAAGGCCGGATTTGCTCTCTTCATCTACTACAGTGGTGCAATAATGCCGATATCCTCCTCCGAAACCATGTCATATGTGGTCATATGTGATCGAGACCTGAAGGGAGGATGTCAGTATTACAGAGCCAATCTCCTCTTCCACCACTGAGCAGTGCTGTAATGCTGACATCCACCTTCAGGTCCTGATCACATGTTATATCATGTGATCGGGACCCAGAGGAGGACATTGACATTACAGCGCTGCTCTGTGATAGAAGGGGAAAAACGATCCAGCAAAAATTATCCTGTGTCTGGATAAGATAAATATGAAGTTCCCCTTGATGCTCTGCATTAGGCTGAATTCGGCAGCTTAAAGAGAAATTAACATCATCTCAATTAGTAGCTGATACCCCCCTTTTACATGATAAATCGATTCCTTTTCACAAACTGATCATCAACAGGATCTGTATGGCTGATATTGTGGTGAAACCCCTCCCACAGGAAACTGTAAAGACCAGGGTCCTGGCAGTTTCCTGTCTGTGAACATCATTGCATTGTGGGAAATAACTGTTTACAGCTATTTCCAACTGCCAAAAAAGCAAGCAGCAGCTACTTCCAGTGACATCACCTGCCAGCAGTAAAAATGTCACCATGCCATAAATGTCAGAATGTAAATCAGGGAGAGGAAAGATTTTACAATGGGCAAACACTGACTAAATCATTTATACATAATTAGTTGACATAAGCCCATTTAAAAACAGGCTCTAGGTCTCTTTACACCACCACCACCGCCAGTCAGTGTGCGCGCGCACCCATCCGCCGCGCGTGTGCACCTGCCCCGCCGCATGCATGCACCCACTACGCACGCACCCGGCTGCCCTGCGTCCTGTCCTAACGGCTGTCAGTGCTTGATATGCGCAGTAACGCAAAAACACTGACACACGGAGAGGACGCAGGGACACTTATAAATTATTACATGGGATTATTATAAAAAGGAAGCACTTTTTTTTAAATTAAATTATTTTTACTAGAGTTCCTCTTTAAGTTTTGTCGGCTAAGTCTGCCCTGCTTGAATGGCATCTAAACTGAGATAACTCAGGCAGGCAGCTAATTAAAGGGATAATATAACTCTTGGATTTAAAGCACTTAGAATGACCTTCAGTAAAAATGCCAAGTGACTGTCACAGCTCGCGCTCTGCCCCCCTAGCAGACAGTCGCAGCCCTGCTTTCAAACACTGAAGAAGTTTGGAAATCTCCTCCTGCCTTGTTCCAGCCTGCCCCCAGCTTTGCAGCCACCAATTAGGCAGTGGCTGGCACTGGGGGAGGGTCACTGCAATGCAGAGCCTTGGTAGCAATTTAGAAAAATACAAATTTCTAGGTCTGTATCTTCAAGGGGGGTGGAGCAGTCAGTGAAGGATGCTAGAACAGGTTAGTATTTAACCCTAACTTCCCCCCAATCCTCTATCATTAAGACAGAGCCTGTCATGACAAGATCTGTAATTTTTACCTGAGGTACTGAACCCGTGGTTAGAATACACTAACGAGATAAACAATTGTATTTATCCTCCTACTCCTACAAATGACATTTTTATACATCCCATGACTTTATTTTATATTTAAAAAGTAGATTGGATGTTTTGTTGTCTCTGCTCAGTGGCAGCCTTCAGTGTCCCTAAATGAAAATACATGAAATATTTACCTTTGTCCATCTCTCCCTGCTCTTAGAAGTTGTATTCTGCCAGGAAAACATTTATGGCTATAATCTGCTTATGTTGCTTAGTGGTGTTTACTATATTCATTACAAGGTACAGACTTAAAGAACACCCTAAGTGAAAATAAACAACTGTATCTATCTACCTTCTCCTAAAAATGAATTTTTTATGCTTAAATTTAATTTTTAAGTTTTAACTGTTTAATGTTGTTTTGCTCAATGAAACATTCATTGAAGTATGCCAGAGCTAAAATCTATGAACTATTGACCCTTTTTACCTCTTTCCTGATCTCATTTTCTGCAAGGAAAGTGTTTTATAGTTGGAATTTCTTATCAATGAGGGTCACACTGTAGTCACTTCCTGTCTGAGTCAGGACTGAGTCAGCCACTTACATACCTGATATTTAACTCTTTCAGGCAGAAAAGGAAAAAAAGGAACATAGCATAATTATTAGTGTGCCCGGCACTGTACATACCCATGTCTATCTCATCATGTCATACGTCACTTCGGGAATCCTTTAAGCTGTCACTCCTGTACCTAAAAATTAACTATTTCAGGCAGTAAAATAAAACAAGTAAAACAGTCTGGTTATTAATATTTTTTCCACTGTACATACACATGTTTATCTTGTCATGTCACATGTTGCCTCGGGTATACTTTGAGGCTTAAAGAGAAACCGTGACCAAGGCTTGAACTTCATCCCAATCACTAGCTGATACCCCATTTCCCATGAGAAATTGTTTCCTTTTCTTAATTGGATCATCAGGGGGCTCTGATTATTAGTCCTGACATCACACTGTGGGAGGGGTTTTAACCCAATATCAGCCAAACAGAGCCAGTATCGTCTGGAAAGGACGGGGGTTCTGTAGCTGCAGCAGGAGCGCAGTTACGCACGCCTAACCACGTGTATCAGCCGCTTCCAGCCTTAAGCATGTGATCCTCGGAGTTCAAATAGTGTACCCTGCACATGCGTTTGGACACAGATTATATAGATATTACATAAAGTGCACAAAAACCTGTCTAGGTTGCCGGGGTGACCCATTGTCTTGGGCAATGGGTCGCTGACCGTCAAGATTAGTATATATGTAGACAAGCACTTGCAACCACATGTGCATCGTCTACCTTCCTTTGTACAAGATACGTTACATCTCTTGGGCATTCTAGAGGGTCTGCAGTTTACCCAGGAATGCACTTTTGTTGGGCCTGGATGTAGAGGCCCTCTACTCCAGTATTCCACAGGATAGAGGGGTGGAGGCGGTAGGTACATTTCTTTCTGAGATGGACAATAGTGAAAAACCACATAATCACTTCATTCTTGATCTGCTGACTTTCATCTTGCAGAACAATGTATTTATTTTTGATGAAGTCTACTACCTCCAGGTGCAGGGGGCGGCAATGGGGAGCACTTGTGCCCCGTCGCTTGCCAACCTGTACCTGGGGGAGTGGAAATGATTGGCAGTGATGCCTTGGTCCTGTACCTGTGCCACATTGTGTCGTGGCACAGGTACATAGATGAAGTGCTTATGTTTTGGACAGGGGGTGTTGACCTCCTTAATTAATTTTTAGACACCCTCAATCACAATACTTGGAATTTAAAATTTACAATGGATTATTATCATCCCCATTCCATTTCCTTTTTAGATCTATCCATCAGGGCCAGTGACGAGGGCTTTCTTTCCACTCAGCTGTATCGAAAATCCACTGCATCCAATGCGTATTTACATGCCAAAAGTGCCCATCCTGAACATATTATTCGCAATATCTTATAGCACATTGTAATTGCACTGGTGATTCCGTATTTGAAAAAGAGGCTAAATTGTTACACTCTCGTTTTAGGGAAAGAGGTTACAAGGATCGATGGCTCAGAAAGGCCTATAAATGTGCAAAATCAACTAATCGCCAGGATTTGCTTATAAAGAGGGACAAATCAAGAATCACCGAAAACCAATCACGATTAATAACCTGTTATAACGATCAGAGCAGTGAAGTGGACAGAATACTCCGTCGCCACTGGCATATTTTACAAAATGATACGAGTGTAAGGGAATTCATATCACCTACTCCTCAAATTACATACAGACGCAGCAAAACTTTGAGAAACATACTTACCTCAAAACATTATTGGGAAAGGGGTGGTCCCTGCAAACACTGTGGTGTAACTGGCACCTACACCTGCGGCGGTTGCACCTACTGCCAATATTTGGAGACAGGCAATTCTGTGAAGCTGCCAACGGTCGAAGATGGTTTTTGCAACATTTTGTCAACTGCAACACCGTGGGTGTAATCTACCTACTGAGTTGTAGATTCAGCTGTTTTTACATTGGTAAAACATGGCTGGAATTCAAAGAGAGAATCAAAGATCATATGGGCGACATCACAAATTGCAATTTTAAATCACCAATATCAAGACATGTTCATTTAGAACATAGAGGAAATGCTGGCTTTATTAGATTTGTAGGTTTAGATAGAGTCCACTGTCATCCGAGGGGTGGTGATCTGGACACTTCACTATTAAAATTGGAATCTCGCTGGATTTTTACTTTAAATGCAATTGAAGGAAAGGGTCTTAATGACAGTATAAATTATCAAGTTTTTTTGCCTAAGTAATACAATGGCCTCAATTCACTAAGCTTATCTCCTGTCTTTAATAATGCTTCTGAGCTGTTTCTACAATTATCACCATGGAGATAACTGTAGAAACAGCTCAGAGGAGTTATTAAAGACAGGAGATAAGCTTAGTGAATTGAGGCCAATTGGTTATGCTCCGCCTTCTTCTTTTCCTGTCAATCTTTCCTTCCACCTTTCTTCCCCCCCTCCTTTCTTCCCCCCCCCCCCTTTTTCCCTCTCCCTCCTGCTGCACTATATTTGCTCTTTCCTTCTAGTGATGGCAAATTTTTCCTGACCCATATATATAAATATTTCTGGATGAACAGTAGATCATTTTTGAAAAACGACCCAGTAATACTCTTTACAATGGTGGCTATAGCTTCACTTCAGAGAATATTTATGCTTCTTTTCATTATTTTTTATGTTATGTTGATAGGTCTTATATGCCTTGTCGGTGGGTTTATATACCTTCACCGACATATGGGTTGTATACAGACCATTTGTTAAATATTTGTAATTTGTGGCATTATTTATACAACATTCGATAGTTATTTTGTGTGGTGTTCACTTTTAATAAATTCTTGCGCTCCCTCTCCTCGCCTTGCTCCCCCTTCTTTGTCGGTATAGGAGCTTATAGGTCATGTGGGTGAGATCAGAAAGTTTCCTTCCAGATTAGCCGCCCGTGGAGTGCATTTGTGCTCCAGTGACTCTTAGCTCACACGCTGACACACACGTTGTGTGGGCATGGCTACTGATGGCATGAACAGGGGCGGGCACGGATTTAGCGTGCGAGATAGGATAAAGACGCCATCCGGTGCACATTACAGTTTGTACTCGCTGTCTGCCTGTAAGGATTCCTCCTGTAGCATGTTCTGTTCGTTGCAGTGGAGCTGCAAAGGACAGTTCTGGCTTGTCAGCCTGCTTTCGGTTGTGCATTCGCAATGAGTCACATTGTCATTTGCAATCGCTCTGCAGTTCTGGGCAGCTCAGGATGCTGCCATCATTCCCCCAGTTGCTTGCTGCAGCTGAGCTGTGGCCAGATGGCCCTGGATTTCCTGCAGGCATGTTGTCACATAGTACTGCTTGTGTTTCTTATGGGAGTCCTTTGCGTTCACAACTGGCTAGCAAATGGTAATCAAGCAAGCTCAGGATTGAATGATTACCATTCAGCTGTGTGGAAATTTGCATGCTTGCATCCATTGGTCGATGCCAGCATAAAAGTATGTCTCCCCTTTTAGACCTTGCCCGTCTTAGCAGTCAGTACGCTAGTCTGCTGGGCACTTTGTCACTCTGTATTAGATCTGTATATGTAGTTCAATGCGACCTTATTACTTGTGCTTTAGCTAGTTTCTTGTTAAATATATATGCATACTTTCTAATAAATATTTATCCGTTAGTTGAGCTGTTTGTTATTTTCTATTATATTGGGTATTGCCTTGTTTGCATGCCTGATGTACGTTCGCTGCATCCGCAGTGGGTCAGTGAAGTCCATTATCCTGATAGCTTGGATTCCGCCATCACCACGTTGGGGATTGGTAGTATTCCTGCTACTCTAGTTCTGGGAACGTAACTATAGGCTGCAGTTGCTATTAGTTCTTTCCTGTAGTTTTGTCTGTTTGGATGCTTGCTGGTGACCGTTGCTGTCTGCTTGCTCTGCTTCTGTGGACATGACTGTGAGCTGCGGTTGCTACTAGTTACGCTCCAATCTTTAGTCCTGTCTTTTACCTGTCTGAATGTTTGCTATCACTAGGCAGCGCAACATCGCATTGCGCTGCCATTGTGTATTATTTGTAGCGATATAGGAAGCCCAGAGCTGCAGTTGTTCTGGGCAACCTGTGTAGCCGCTTCCATTATTCAGCATTACATTCAGCCTTGTTGCTCTTGGTGGTCAAAGCATAACCCCCAAACATTACACTGCCTTAGAAAAGGCCGCTAGGAGCGGTGAAACATGTTGGGCACAACCTGACAGCCTCACCTCTAGACATCCAATTCTTTGTGGTGATGCCTCGTATCTTGGATCACATTGAACTTTCCTCATCTGCTACGGATGGTAACTATGTGGCATATGCATAAGATCCATCAAATCTTCACTGCCTGATTATGAACTCATTATATCAAGCCTTTGATGTTTCCACACGCTGTGATCTGGTTACTATCCCTTGAACTATGTTGGTTTATTTTGGGCATCCGCTGTGACAAGGTGCTGTCAGCTATGCTTTTGTCTGCTCAAGTGCTGCCACTTTACAAGTGTTCGTACATCTACTCCTGTGATTGGGGAGACGTGATACAACTTTGATATTCATCATTCAAGTGCCAGTCATATGTTGGATGCTTTGAACTGATTGCCAACTAACTTTGGATATTATGAGGGAGAACGTTATGCTTCATCACGCATAACATCTGCTGATTTAGCCACTGCTCTACCTATCACTGCTTAACTAATTGTGAGACGTTGTTGCTTCATCATGCATAATATTCACTGATCTAACCACTGATGAACTAACCACTGTCTAACTAATTGTGCCACTTGGTTTGAAATACAGCCAGCCCTGCTGTTGGGGGCAAGCTTCGGAACTTTTACTGTGATCTTTGGTGATCCATACTACATTAATGATATAGAGGTGGACTCCTTTGTTCTCTTAAAAGTTGGGGACTGCAGCCCCACTCATTCTATTTCACTCTATTTGGTGCTTAGATGGTTTTTTTTGACATTTTTATATGCCTTTTTAGGGGAGGTTCTATGTATTTAATTAACTATTATTGTTTTTGATTAACATTTAATAAAATCTATTATGTTTTCATGCACCAAAGAGCCAATTCTCTTTCTTAGTTGTTGTACATACATAGATTTACTCAGTATCGCCATCTTAGGGTCATTTTCATAACTTTCTGTAACTGAGTTCAAATAACCAAGTTGCGGGTAAATTAATTTCCTCGGAATCCGATTTTTGTTTTGTGATTTCCAATCGAAAATGCGGAAATGTCAATTCCGCAGAATCCGAATGAGCCTCTCTACCCATGACTGAGGGATGAATACTTGCTCTATCTGTGATATAAGTAAAAGATAATGGAAAGTTCAAATCTGACAGATCTGGGGCAAGCCCCTAAAGGTGGCCATACACTGGTCGATTTGCCATCAGATTCGACCAACAGATAGATCCCTCTCTGATCAAATCTGATCAGAGAGGGATCGTATGGCCATCTTACTGCAAACAGATTGTGAATCGATTTCAGCCTGAAACCGATCACAATCAGTGGAGCTGCAGCCGCTGCTGCCGCCCCCCTCCCCCCCCCCCCTGCATACATTACCTGTTCCGGCCGGCGCGAGTCCCCGCTTTCTTCTTCTCCACTCCGGCTCCGCTCCACTCCGGCTACTGAACTTCCTGTCCAGGGGAAGTTTAAACAGTAGAGGGCGCTCTACTGTTTAAACTTCCTGCCAGGACAGGAAGCTCTGTGTAGCTCTGGAGCCCGAAGCGGAGAAAAAGACCAGGGGACTCGCGCCGGCTGGAGCAGGTAACGTATTACCGCTGTATTGCGTCGGTCGTCGGGCATTCGAATGCCGCTAACGACGCACTCCCGAGCCGCCGGCGACCAAGAAAAATCTTCCGCACGGATGGGTCGACGGGAATCGACGGGAATGATCGATTTTGGACGGAAATCGTTCGTTCTGTCAGCGGTGTGTGCGGCGATTTCACAGTCGTTTCGATCACTGTGATCGAAACGGCTGTATATCCGTGGGGAAATCGTTAGATGTATGGGCCCCTTAAGAAAAGCTTACAATAAAGTGTATTCAATGCTATAAGCTACTTGAAAATTGTGTACGAGAATTTAAACTGTTCTTTCTTCCTATGTTGTTGGAGACTTGGAATTCCGGGACAATCAGTACTCTGTTTAATAAGTTGCTCAAATCTATCTTACCTCGGATAAGCTGATCTAAGCTTTGAAACTCATATAACTGTTGGTTGTTTATTCAACAGAAAGCAAATTGTTACAATGTTATGTTCCTTATATTCCTTATTCTTTATATTATGTTTTTTGGTTATGCTGATTACAAAGCTGTACACTCTTTTCAAAATCTAATACAAATCTAATTACAAAAAAAAAAAAAAATCTGACAGATCTGTCAGGTGTTGTACTAGTCCATCTATTTATGAGAGTGTAATAAGTAATTTAATTTATTTAAAAAAACAAACACTTGTTTAAATTAGATCATGGGAGGGGTTTCACCACAATATCAGCCATACAGACCCCCCTGATGATCTATTCTAGAAATGGTAAATATTTCTCATGGGAAAAGGGATATCAGCTATTAATTGGTTAGTTCAAACCTTGGTTAGTTTCACTTTAATTATATACAGACTGCAATGGTACTTTCAGCTAAGTCCAAAAGGTTACCCACACCTGTTGCCAAAGGGTAGACTCACGCTGCACTGGTCTGTTCAGTGTAGCGCATGTTCAGCCCCTGACATCTAAGGGCAAGATCATCACAGACCTGTTAGTGCTCAATCTCATGTGGCTGAACAGTCACATAACTAGTTAGCAAGGGGGAGTCTTGTTCCTTATCGAACATTCAGTGCAGCTGGATGGACGCGACAGACAAGCAAAGTCAACTACCACACAGCAGCAGGGGTGCTCGGATACCCCTTTTCAAAATCCGAATTGATCTGGATACCCAGATAACTTTTTGGTATTCGAGCAAATTCGGATATCCGAACCCAATATCCTGGATATCCAGCCGGATTCAGATATCCGGAGAGAAAACCGAAAATGACCTGAAAATGGCTTAAAATGCTTCCAAAAGTCTCTTCAAATGGCCAAAATCCCTTTCGGGGGTCTCTCTCTCTCTCTCTCTCCTCTCTCTCTCTCTCTCTCTCTCTCTCTCTCTCTCTCTCTCTCTCTCTCTCTCTCTCTCTCTCTCTCTCTCTCCAAATCCAAATCCAAAAAAGCTTTATTGGCAGGACCAAATACATTTAGCATTGCCAAAGCAAAATAGAACATTAATGTGGGGGGGGGGGGGATTGTGGGAATAAGGGAAGGACATGGGTATACAGTCCATAGGAGGATGTACGGGATGGTATGGGGGGATGGGGTATATAGTCCATAGGGGAGGGGGGTATAGGCATACAGTCCATAGGGGAGGGGAGTATGGGGTTATACAGTCCATGTGTTATCATGTTCCTCTCAGTTGGTGGCAGGCCGTGACATATCGGGCAGCTATTTGCACAGTTTCTTCCTCTTCCCCAAGTATGATGTAGAGTTTCCTCTCCTCATCTGTGGAGGTGAAATCTGCAATGTGGGCGGAGAGTCTTTGGAAATGGGCGGTCCTCAACGGTGTATATTTGCTGCAGTGTAGCAGGAAGTGGGCCTCATCCTCCAGGACCCCCTGGTCACATTGCCTGCACAGTCTCTCCTCCCGGGGCTTCCATGTCTGTCTGTGTCGTCCTGTCTCTATCTCCAGGTTGTGGGCACTCAGACGGTACAGGCTCAAGGCCTGTCTATCTTTGTGGTGGTGTAGCCTCTCCAGATATGGGGCCATTGTGTACTCCCTCTGTAGTGATTGGTAGATAGTGAGTTTCTGGGAGTTCTTTATGTCACTTCTCCAATCCTCTATGTATCAGTCCTTGCAGCTTTCTATCATTCCTTTTATTTGGGCTTTTGTCAGCCTGTGTTGGTGGTCTTGGCTGGGCTGGCTCTTGACGTTTTGTTTCAGAGAGCGTGGTATGGCCTCCCCACCCTGGCTCAGTGAGGCTTTATGGTGGTAAGTGCTGGGGTTGCTGCTCTGTATATGCGCCCAATATGAGAGCGCCCTCTGCTGGATAGTCAGCCATAGTGGGAATCTGCCTAGCTCTGCCCGGCAAGCTGAGTTTGAAGTGCTGCGATGGACTTGGAGAAGATACTTGCAGAACTCTAGATGGAAGATTTCTGTTGGGCTGGAGTCCCATTTTGATTGGTCAGGGTAGGTGACCGGGCCCCATACCTCACTGCTATAGAGCAGGATTGGGGTGATGATGCTGTTGAATATCTTTACCCAGACTCTCACCGGTGGTTTTAGGTGGTAAAGTTGCCTTCTGATGGCATAAAACGTTCTGCAGGCTTTTTCCTTCAGGGCCTCTACTGCTGGTTTAAAGCTCCCAGTTTGGTTAATTTCCAGCCCCAGGTAGGTGTAACTGTTTGTGGTCTCCAGTGGGCAGCCATTTAATATAAATGAGGAGGTGGGCATTTTTAGATTTTTTCTCTGGAACACCATCACTTTTGTCTTCTTTGGGTTGATGGGCAGTGCCCATGTGGTGCAGAAACTCTCCAGTACTGCCAGGCTGTCCTGTAGGCCCCTTTCTGTTGGGGAGAGCAGCAGGAGATCATCTGCATACAGCAGGAACTTCACCTCGTGGTCATGCAAGAGGAGGCCTGGTGCTGGGGAGGATTCCAGGGCTACAGCCAGTTGGTTAATAAATATGTTAAAGAGCGTTGGGCTCAAACTGCAGCCCTGCCTGACTCCTCGACCCTGCTTGAAGAACGCGCTTCTCTTCCCGTCCACTTTCACACTGCATTGGTTCCCAGTATATGAACTCTTGATGACATCATAGATTCTACCTCCTATTCCGCTCTCTAGGAGTTTTAGGAAAAGGCCTGGGTGCCACACCGAGTCAAACGCCTTCTTAAAATCCACAAAGCAAGCGTGTATTTTGCCACGTGAGCTGTGGACATGAGTCTTGATAAGGCTGTGCAGTGTGTAGATGTGGTCGGTTGTGCGGTGGTTTGGCATGAACCCAGCTTGGCTTTTGCTGAGTACGTCCTGCTGTGTGAGGAAGGAGAGGATCCTTTTATTGATGATGCTGTTAAACAGTTTCCCCAGTGTACTGCTGACACAGATTCTCTGTAGTTTGCTGGATCATATCTGTCCCCATTCTTGTAGATGGGTGTTATGAGGCCTTCACTCCAGGCCAGAGGAAAGGAGCCCGCACTCAGGATAAGGTTGAAAAGTCTTGCGAGTGCCTCATGTATGTCCGGGGGGCTGTATTTGATCATCTCTGGCAGGATGCCATCGGTACCGCTAGCCTTCTTACATTTTATCAGCTTTGTTCTTTCTCTTATTTCCTCCATCGTGATTGGTGTATCCAGGGGGTTTTGAAAGTCCTTGATTGTCTCCTCCATGTCCTTCAGCTTTGCGGCTATTTGTTTCTGTTCCGGGGTTTGGGCATTTTCTGGGATGTCTTTGTAGAGGTCCCTGAAGTAGTGGAGCCAGATGTGGCCATTTTGGATGTGGAGAGGGCTTTTCTTGGGCTTTGTCCCAATGTGGTTCCAGGTCTCCCAGAATGAGTTGTCTTGGAGGGAGTCCTCCAGCTGTTGGAGTTTGTGGGAGATGTGGCTCTGTTTTTTCCGCCTGAGGGTGTCTTTGTATTGTCTCTGTAGGTGGTCATGGGCTTCCCTTAGGTCCTGGTTGTTGGGGTCTCTGTGCTTTTGGTTAGAGGCTGCCCTTAGAGAATTACGTAGAGCCTTGCACTCACTGTCAAACCATTTTTGGGACTGTTTATTTGTGGATCTCTTAAAGTTGGTCTGCTTGAGGCCGGCGAGTACTGCCATGTTATATAAGATGTTGCTGAAGTCCTTCACTGCATGGTTGACACCTTGTTTGTTCAGTTCATATAGGTTGGTATGAAAGTTTGTCAGCAGTTCTTGGATTTTGGCAGTGTTGGTCATGTTGGTGAATTTGATGGCAGACTCTTTGGGCCATTTGAAGGATGGTGGCAGCTTGTAGAGACCGTTCTGGTGAGGTTGCTGTATGGTTGGTTTATCGGTGGATTTCAGGTACAGCAGGATTTGGTTGTGGTCTGACAGGTGTGTTTCAGGGGTGACTATGAGGGCATTGATGTTTATGGGGTCTGTGTCTGTGACAGCATAATCTACCACACTGCTGCCTACATGTGAGTTTATAGTAAATCTCCCAAGAGAGTCACCCCTGGTTCGCCCATTCATTATGTATAGGCCGAGGCTCCGGCACAGGTTCAACAGGGATTTCCCACTTTTGTTTACTGTCTTGTCATAGCTGTTTCTTGCTGTCTGCATTGGTTCCTGGTAGTAGCTCTCTCCTCCAAGTATGTATGTGTTTCCCTCAGAGGTCAGATATTCCTTCTCTGTGCCTGTTCTAGCGTTGAGGTCTCCATAGATGAGCACTCTGCCCTGAGACTGGAAGTGGCTGGCTTCTCTTTGTAGGACCTCATAGATGTCAGGTTTGTAGTAAGGGGACTCTGTTGGGGGGATGTATGCTGCACACAGGTACATGTCAGACTGAGAGGTGAGGATGGAGCTGTTTATTTTGATCCAGATGTGGCTGTCTCCTCGTTTGATTGCTTTGATGTGCTCTGTGAGCTCCTCCTTATACCAGATTAGTATGCCTCCTGAACGGCGGCCCTGTTTAATGTTCCTGTTTTTCTGGGCAGATATGGAGAATTCCCGGTACCCCATGGGTACGAAAGATTCATCCTCTGCCCGGGTCCATGTCTCCAGGAGGATTTGGATATCGATGTTTTCAAGTCTCTTTTTAAAGTCTGGATCATTTGTTTTGGATCCAAAAGCTGAGGCGTTCAGCCCTTGGATGTTCCAGCTACTGATGATAAGGGATGTCATTTTGAGTCGGTTTACCTTGTAATGAGCAGAAATTTTCATAGGACTCAGTATTTTCAGGGGGAGGGTGGACACTGTTGTGGGTGTCACCTCAATCTGCTTTGTATATTGATAAGCAAAGTTCTGATTTCCGCCATGATGCTACCCTCTGTCGCTTTGTGTTGCCATTGTGGGGCAGGCGGTTTCCTACATGTTTTCCATGCTTGTGGGCTCTCTCTCTGGTGTTGGGACATTGTGGTTTGCTGTCTGATTGTTGAGTTGGGGCTTTCTTGGAGTCTCTGGGGTCTACTTAGCACCATGTCCTTTAGTTCCTTTGCTAGGCGGCTGACTCCTTGTTTGTCAAGGTGCTTGTTGTTGTACAGATGGTCGGTTGTGATTGTGGTGTGCTGTGCCAGTTGTATGTCTGGTGAGGATCTGAGACTGGAGGCCAGCTCTGCATTGATCTGTGTAATTGTCTGGTGAGGAATGTCTCTTCTTGGGAGCAGGGAAGAGAGGATAATCTTTGTGCTGGGGAATTTCTGCTGTGCCCTTTTAACCAGTTGTGACAGTTTGTATGTGATGGTTTCTTGGTCTGTGGTGTTTTCTTGTATAATGTCATTGGTGCCAGTGTGCAGGATGAGATGTTTTGGGTCGGTGAAATAAGGCTCATTAATGACCTGTGTTACTTGTTCAATAGTTGAAGTGATGATTTTGATGGCATGCATCCCTGGAAAGAGTCTTCTTATGTCCAGGTATTTTCCATTAGAGTCTATAACCAGCACAATGTCAGGACTGCGATGTTTATAGGAGCGATTTGCTTGGTGTTTAGGCTTGGGCTGTGGGTTGTTGGATGAGGCTGTGTTGGCAGTATTTGGAGAGGGGGCTGGATGGCTGTGATTGTCACTAGTCTCTTGGGTGATTATTGTATCCTGTGTGATGTGCGGAGCACTGTCTTTGGTCGGCATAGGTTTTGTGGGGGCCTTTGTGCTTTTTGTTGTCTCCTCTAACTTTTGTGGCTGTTTTAATATTTTTAATTTCCTGATCTCCTCTTTAAGTTGTGAGTTTTCCTCCTGTAGTTTTTGTAGGGAAATGTTGATATCATGCAAGGCTGCAGTGTGCTCAGCTTTCATCCTCTCTCTCTCTCTCTCTCTCTCTCTCTCTCTCTCTCTCTCTCTCTCATAGTGCTATTCGGATTTAAAAAAATATCCAAATTGCCATTCAAAGTTCGGGTAGTGGAAAAAGTTCGGATTATCTGGGTAGTTTGGATACCCGAATATGGGATGAGCACCACTGCAGAGCAGTCAGTATCACAGTATGTCATTTGTCCTACTTATTTTTGGCATTTTTCGCATGAAAAAAGCCTCTTCGTAGAATAAGTAATTGTTTTTTTGAAATACTTTTCCCTTGACCCCCCTCCACTATGCCACTGTTTGGGTTTGCCTACACTTTTTTTATTGTTTTTAAATAAATTTTGGCTGCAGAGATGCCCTAAAGAATTCAGAAGTTTGCCCTGCCTCAGGATCTTCATCTTAAAGCACACCCGAGGTGAAAATAAACTGATGAGAAAAACAATTGTATCTGTCCTCCTTCTCTTAAAAATGACCTTTTTTTAAGATATCTTTATATCAGATTTATATAATAAAATACTAGTTTTTACTGTTTCATTGTCTCTGCTCAATGACACCTTGATTGAAGTATGCCAGAGCTCAAATCTATGAATTATTGAGCCTTTTTATCTCTTTCTTGCTCTTAGAAACCATTTACTGACAGGGAAGTGTTTTATGGCTGTAATTACTTATCAGTGAAGGTTACGCTAAAGTCTGACCCAGTCCGACCCAGTCCTGACCAGGACCGAAATGGTCAGTTGCATAGCAGATTTTTAACTCTTTCAGGCAGAGATGCTTGGCACAGTGCTTGGCACTGTGCATACACTATCTGATCATGTGACATGTCACTTTGGTTGTCCTTTAAAGGGACTCAGAGCAGTACAGAAACTATGGAAAGATGCTTACCATTTTGAAGCTCTCTTTCTCCCCTTTCCAACAATATCTAAACTGCCGCCCTAAACCTTTTAGTTTTCGCTATTTTCGCGATCAAAATCGTGGCAAACGCGGAAACTAAAAGGCGTAGGGTGGCGGTTTCAGTGACGTTGGAAAGAGGAGAAAGAGAGCTTCAAAATGGTATGCATCTTTCCATAGTTACGTGCATTGCACAGGATGACTTTTCCCCAAAATCAGCAGCTCCATTCAGCTGCTGACTTTGGGGAAAAGTCGTCCTTTGTAACACAAGCAACTATAGAAATATGCATACCATTTTGAAGCTCTCTTTCTCCTCTTTCCAACGACACATAAACCACCACCATGTATATAGGTGACATGTGGGAGAGGCGGGGAGGGCAGCGAGAGCCGGCGGGACTTAGCGTCCTTCACCCAACAGAGCTCTGAGCTATATAGCTCAGAGCTCTCTAAAGCATCTTTGTATTTGGGCTCCAAGGAGCCCCATTGGTCCTTAGCAGACCAATGGGGTTCCTTTAAATCAGAAGCTATATAGCTCAGAGACCCCCCAATCCATGGACCATGCGGGCTGGTATAGTCAGGGTGCAGAGCCCCACGCGGCTGGTGCTCCGCATTCTGGCTATCCCAGTCTGCATGGGGGACAAGGGGTTAAAGAGGTCTGGGAGGGGGGGACCCCACGTCGTTTTTTTTTTATATTTCCCACACTCAGAACGAAGTAAGTAAAACTCTTCCCACTTGGGGGAATCTATAAAAATAAAACACTATTGTTACCTGTGCAAAAAAAACTGACATTTTCCGCATTTAAAAGACATTTTTGCCCTTGAAACTTAAAAATCGATTTTCTCAAAAACAATAAGGTCTTTTTGAAAAAAAAAAATTATTCCCACTGATCCCCTTAATATATCCTGTGAATTTGGTGTTCCTAAATTTTAAGCAGGCTTTGCTATTAACCGTTAAAGTCGGCGGGTTTTTAAATGTATATATTTTTCCTTTGAAACTTTAACATCGATTTTCTCAAAAACTATAATGTCTTTTTGAAAAAAATTTTTTCCTCTTATTCCTTCTGATCTCCTTAATATATTCTTCAAATTTGAGGCTCTTAGCACTTAAGGGGGCTTTGCTATTAACCCTTAAAGTCGGCGGCTTTTTTATATTATACGGGAGCGTAATATTACGCGATTACGGCAGACTGTGTAATTTCAATGGGAGTTTACTTTGTAAATTTGTTACGCGTAATAACGTAACCTACGGTCTACGCGTAATTAATTACGCATAATACCGTAACCTTACACGTAACGCTTACGGTGCATTTGTAGTGAATTACGATGCGTAATTACGCTAATGTGTAATTTCGGCCCAGCACTGGAAACAGCATTCAGATTGGAAAGATAAGAAGTTAAAGGAAACAGGAGACGCAAACAAGTAGTTTGACCCGGCACTCTGAATGGAGACAAGCGTGCTTTAGCTGATCAGAACTTGTTGCTCAGCAAGTTCAAAAGTAGCAAAAAGAAGATATCAGCAGCACCGCTACAGTGAAAAAGATAGCTCTTTTATTTGTGCAGTAAAATCATGTAGCAAAAATAGAGCTGAAGGCAACTACAGCCCGCTGTTTCGAAGCGACATGCTTCTTCTTCAAGTTGCAAGCTCATAATGACAAACAGTGTTCTCATACTTCCTTAAATATGGCCACACATTCAAATGTCAGCCAATCCACAAATAAGACTTGAGAAAGAACCAATCGGAGCAGACCAAAGAAGTAGAGGACCTGATGGGGAACTTCAGTACACAAGAAGTACAACCCACGAGTGACCTCACAGTCAGAAAAACACTCCCATAAGAAAAAACGGCTGCTGAACCACACCCAAAAAGGAAAAAACGGACCTGATGGGGAACTGCAATATACGCGTAAAAAATCACTTAACGCGTAAAAATGTACGCATAAAACCCAAACGCGAACCGCATAAAAACAGCACGCTAAAGGCATCCGAAATGAATGCCAACAAGAAAACGCGTAAAAAGCGTAAAAATGTACGCAATAGATCCAAAAACGCGTAAAAAAATATATAACGCGTGAAAACCTCCGAGAAAAAGCCAACAAAGCGTACGCGTAAAAGATTGGGAGTGGCGTATAAATATACGCAAATAGTTGGAATAAACTATGCATAACATTGCATGTGAAAAGCAAAAAACAAAAACAATAAAAAATAATTACCAAAAAATATACAAATATTGGTATGCTCAGATTGGTCATCGCTCATGCAAAGACATGAAGTACCTTAATCACATACAATATAGAAGAGTACAGGAACAATCTTAAGAAAAATATTATCTCAGAATATAAATACTAGATACATCCCATAAATTGTTCCAAAAAGCATTTGCTGAAATAACCTGAGCCTACATAACTGGTCCTGATAGCTACCCGAATCCAAGTCTACTTAAATACAAAACGATAAGTCATACTCCCTATTTAAACCTCCTCGACCTACAGTTCCTAAACGTCTAATCCATCCCGCTTCACATTTCAATAATGCCTTATAAACAGTTGAGAGGAACAAGAAGAATGTCTTCACCCCCAACATCTAATGAACTCAATCTGCTAAGAAACATCGAAGTATCCTTCAAGTGTGAATCTAGCCCTATAACTAAAGGCTGAAGAAGTTTATCCAAGAAAACCGCCAAAGGTACAAACACAGAATCCACGCCGGCCACAATAGGTCGCCCTGGTGGCCGGCGTGGATTCTTGTGAATTTTGGGAAGAATATCACCCATCTTTGGGAACTGAATTTAAGATCCGTGGACGCTATTCTTGTGACTCAACATATATAGTATATCTTATAAAATGCCCTTGTGGCTTAGCTTACGTTGGTATGACGACACAGACTTTACGTATACGTCTTTCATCACATAAGTGTGCGATACGCGGACAGAATCGAGAACAAGCAGTGTCGTCCCATTTTGTTGAGTCCCGACATTCAGTGTCACAACTTAGGATACAGGTCATAGATAGTGTACCTAGGACATTACGGGGTGGGGATAGACTAAAGGCATTATTGAAATGTGAAGCGGGATGGATTAGACGTTTAGGAACTGTAGGTCGAGGAGGTTTAAATAGGGAGTATGACTTATCGTTTTGTATTTAAGTAGACTTGGATTCGGGTAGCTATCAGGACCAGTTATGTAGGCTCAGGTTATTTCAGCAAATGCTTTTTGGAACAATTTATGGGATGTATCTAGTATTTATATTCTGAGATAATATTTTTCTTAAGATTGTTCCTGTACTCTTCTATATTGTATGTGATTAAGGTACTTCATGTCTTTGCATGAGCGATGACCAATCTGAGCATACCAATATTTGTATATTTTTTGGTAATTATTTTTTATTGTTTTTGTTTTTTGCTTTTCACATGCAATGTTATGCATAGTTTATTCCAACTATTTGCGTATATTTATACGCCACTCCCAATCTTTTACGCGTACGCTTTGTTGGCTTTTTCTCGGAGGTTTTCACACGTTATATATTTTTTTACGCGTTTTTGGATCTATTGCGTACATTTTTACGCTTTTTACGCGTTTTCTTGTTGGCATTCATTTCGGATGCCTTTAGCGTGCTGTTTTTATGCGGTTCGCGTTTGGGTTTTATGCGTACATTTTTACGCGTTAAGTGATTTTTTACGCGTATATTGCAGTTCCCCATCAGGTCCGTTTTTTCCTTTTTGGGTGTGGTTCAGCAGCCGTTTTTTCTTATGGGAGTGTTTTTCTGACTGTGAGGTCACTCGTGGGTTGTACTTCTTGTGTACTGAAGTTCCCCATCAGGTCCTCTACTTCTTTGGTCTGCTCCGATTGGTTCTTTCTCAAGTCTTATTTGTGGATTGGCTGACATTTGAATGTGTGGCCATATTTAAGGAAGTATGAGAACACTGTTTGTCATTATGAGCTTGCAACTTGAAGAAGAAGCATGTCGCTTCGAAACAGCGGGCTGTAGTTGCCTTCAGCTCTATTTTTGCTACATGATTTTACTGCACAAATAAAAGAGCTATCTTTTTCACTGTAGCGGTGCTGCTGATATCTTCTTTTTGCTACTTTTGAACTTGCTGAGCAACAAGTTCTGATCAGCTAAAGCACGCTTGTCTCCATTCAGAGTGCCGGGTCAAACTACTTGTTTGCATCACGACATTGCTCGAAGACCACTGGCACCATGGTTGACGTTGAGAAGAATACTGCTGATCTCACTTTTGCCTACACTGGTGATGAGGCTGCACGGATCATGATCAGAACTGAGGATACCACTTCATTTATCTCCCAGCCGGATGCTAAACCTCTTAAGAAGGACCTTGAATATTTAAAGCGACACCGCATAGACTTGGATCTACATGCGAAAGCCTTGGTGGAATACTTTCATGCTGGACGCATCCCTCGCCACATTAGAGCCAATGTAGCCCCCCTGCTCTTTCCTAAAGATACGGCTTTTGTTAATATCTAGGAACGTATATGGAATAAAGCGAGCTTTGACGCCATGGTACATACTGTAGCCAGAATTAAGCAGGAATTACCGATTCTGGACACTAAGATCCAAAATGTTGAGGAAGAACTTGAGCTCTTGATGTCCGCAGAGGATCTCGATGCCTTTTTAGACCACTTGCAAACTAAAATGGATCTTTACCAAAAGAATGGCGAGGAAAATAAGCGGATGAAATTTCATCGAGACTCTAAAGATTATACCTCCGGATATGTATATGCATGGCAAAAGTCATCTGGCTCACGCCGCAGACGTTTTCCTGGAAGTAAACCACACAAGCCCAAAAGGCCGGGTCATCCTAGTGATGGTTCTCCTGCGTCTGGCGCTAATGGGTCTTCAAGTGAGGGTCAATTATCCTCTAGAGATGCTTCTCCTCGTCCGACACAACAAAAAAACGACGAGGTGGCAGGAGGGTCCGACGGAAGCTCCAGCAACATGAGAGGCGCACAACAACCTTCGAAGAGAGTGTTGAGACAACGCAAGAATTAGTGGTCAACATCTCCTCATACTCCCTTACTGATATTGAGACACGAGCCCTTAGTCATGGACTATCCTACTGTCCCACAAGATTACCCGATTTTTTTCAACTTGAACAGGAGTGTTTTCGATTTTTTAGATCTCTTAAATTGAAAGTATTTTTTTCTAATAATCCAATGCCGAGTAGATTCTCCCCAGCTGATGATGACTCTTTACATCTTCGAGATTTTGGCCTCAGGAACAAGAGTTCATTTATGCCACCGAGTAATCCTGTTGTGGAACTGTTTTCCAAGAATGTTATGGATGACCTTAGGAAGGTGGAACAAGATTTTGAGCAAAAACGCACTCAGGTTCACTTCAATATGAGTAAACAGGAAAGAGAGGCATTGACAGCCTTAAAACAAAATGATGCCATCACCATCTGCGCTGCCGATAAAGGCGGGGCAGTGGTGGTGCTCGATACATCCTATTATCAAGAGGAGATATTGAATCAATTGGCCCAACAAGAGGTCTATTTGAAACTTGGTGGTGATCCCCTAGCTAATATCATTCGTAGAATAGATTACCTCCTTGATAGAGCTTTCCAACAGAATATTATTGATAGTGACCTGAGAAGATTTCTTAAGAAAGAGTATCCAGCTACTCCCACTTTTTATATTCTTCCCAAAATTCACAAGAATCCACGCCGGCCACCAGGGCGACCTATTGTGGCCGGCGTGGATTCTGTGTTTGTACCTTTGGCGGTTTTCTTGGATAAACTTCTTCAGCCTTTAGTTATAGGGCTAGATTCACACTTGAAGGATACTTCGATGTTTCTTAGCAGATTGAGTTCATTAGATGTTGGGGGTGAAGACATTCTTCTTGTTACGTTGGATGTTGAGAGCCTCTACACCTCCATCCCACATGATGGGGGTGTAGAGGCTGTCGATTGGTTTTTATTAACACATTCTGATTTACAGGCTCCACATAGGAAGTTTGTGGTTGAATTGTTACGCATTATTCTTGAGGAGAACTATTTCTTTTTTGGTGGGAATTTTTATAAACAGTTGAGAGGAACAGCAATGGGCTCGAACGTGGCCCCCTCCTACGCTAATCTTTTCATGGGCCTCTATGAAGAGGCATTTGTGTACCAAAGTATGTATTTCCGCCGACACGTTCTGTGTTGGTGGCGATACATCGATGATGTATTTTGCGTGTGGAGGGGGCCGCGTTCTGAGCTCGACCTGTTCATATGTGAGTTGAGTGGTAAGTGTCCATTCATTAGATTGACTGCCCACTCAGACTTGGAGCGGGTTCCATTTCTGGATACTATGGTGATCCGTCAAGGTAACCATTTTATCACAGACCTTTATGTCAAATCAACTGACCGTAATTCCCTCTTGGAATTTTCTAGTTTTCATCCTCGCTCTGTGAGAGAACACATTCCACGAGGACAATTTGCTAGAGTTTCTAAGATAGTTACTGACCAGGCTTTGCGTGACCTACGACTCCAGGAGACTGTTACTAAATTTAAACAATGTGGTTATCCTGATTATACCTTTAAAGAATGGGACAGTAGACCTAGACGCCAACAGGGCCTTAGACTCCCCTTTGTTTCCACATACAATGCCTGCAGTGCTCAGCTGGGGTCCATTGTACGGAAACATTGGGGCCTCTTACGCCAGTCCTTCCCACAGGTTCATGAGTTCAGGTATCCCCCACTTCTGTCCTTTAAAAGACCTCCTACAATTAGAGATAAAATGGGACGAGACAAATATGGGACTACACTTGCAGTTACCGACTCGGCGAGCAGATTTGGCACTTATCCATGTTTAAGTTGCCATGCTTGTAGCCATATTGTCAAAGGTGATAGCTTTAATCACCCATCTTTGGGAACTGAATTTAAGATCCGTGGACGCTATTCTTGTGACTCAACATATATTGTATATCTTATAAAATGCCCTTGTGGCTTAGCTTACGTTGGTATGACGACACAGACTTTACGTATACGTCTTTCATCACATAAGTGTGCGATACGCGGACAGAATCGAGAACAAGCAGTGTCGTCCCATTTTGTTGAGTCCCGACATTCAGTGTCACAACTTAGGATACAGGTCATAGATAGTGTACCTAGGACATTACGGGGTGGGGATAGACTAAAGGCATTATTGAAATGTGAAGCGGGATGGATTAGACGTTTAGGAACTGTAGGTCGAGGAGGTTTAAATAGGGAGTATGACTTATCGTTTTGTATTTAAGTAGACTTGGATTCGGGTAGCTATCAGGACCAGTTATGTAGGCTCAGGTTATTTCAGCAAATGCTTTTTGGAACAATTTATGGGATGTATCTAGTATTTATATTCTGAGATAATATTTTTCTTAAGATTGTTCCTGCACTCTTCTATATTGTATGTGATTAAGGTACTTCATGTCTTTGCATGAGCGATGACCAATCTGAGCATACCAATATTTGTATATTTTTTGGTAATTATTTTTTATTGTTTTTGTTTTTTGCTTTTCACATGCAATGTTATGCATAGTTTATTCCAACTATTTGCGTATATTTATACGCCACTCCCAATCTTTTACGCGTATGCTTTGTTGGCTTTTTCTCGGAGGTTTTCACGCGTTATATATTTTTTTACGCGTTTTTGGATCTATTGCGTACATTTTTACGCTTTTTACGCGTTTTCTTGTTGGCATTCATTTCGGATGCCTTTAGCGTGCTGTTTTTATGCGGTTCGCGTTTGGGTTTTATGCGTACATTTTTACGCGTTAAGTGATTTTTTACGCGTATATTGCAGTTCCCCATCAGGTCCGTTTTTTCCTTTTTGGGTGTGGTTCAGCAGCCGTTTTTTCTTATGGGAGTGTTTTTCTGACTGTGAGGTCACTCGTGGGTTGTACTTCTTGTGTACTGAAGTTCCCCATCAGGTCCTCTACTTCTTTGGTCTGCTCCGATTGGTTCTTTCTCAAGTCTTATTTGTGGATTGGCTGACATTTGAATGTGTGGCCATATTTAAGGAAGTATGAGAACACTGTTTGTCATTATGAGCTTGCAACTTGAAGAAGAAGCATGTCGCTTCGAAACAGCGGGCTGTAGTTGCCTTCAGCTCTATTTTTGCTACATGATTTTACTGCACAAATAAAAGAGCTATCTTTTTCACTGTAGCGGTGCTGCTGATATCTTCTTTTTAGGAAACAGGAGACAAAACAAGTCTTGGGATTTATACTTACCTGGGACTTCCTCCAGCCCCGTAGAGGCTGCTCTGTCCCTCGCCGTCTCCCCAGGCCACTCTGGTACCCCACTGAACACCCTGGTACACTGGGCAAGTTGTGCTTTGTCTGGCATGTGCAGCTCACGGGAAGGTGACGGGGCAATTACATGGCCCTTCTGCGCCTGCGCAATAAAGGGCCATCCAGTGGGAGATCTGAGTATCCCAGGGAGGACACGGCAAGGCCCAAGACTTGTTTTGTCTCAGGTACACTTTAAGGAAAATGAGAAGCACAAGTCTCTTTTAGCTTTAGAAATACACATCCAGTCATTCCTATTAGAGATGAGCAGGAACATTTTTTAAGTTTAATTTTATGGCAAATTGGCCTGTTTTCATTTACCAATTTTTTAGTGAAGCTGCTACGTATTTTGCTTAAAAATTCTCCTTACACAATTTTGTAATTTCGCAGGCAGATTTTGGGGTGAAGTTACATTGAAGTTAATGGTGCCAACATTAGTGGTTTAATGGTTAATAGCAAACATGCTATAATCCCCAAATTGGCAAGTGATGTTAAGAAGAATAGTGAGAACAAGTGGAATTTTTTTTTTTAAAAGACCTTGTGGCTTTTGAGAGAGTCTTTGAATTAAAAAAAATGGTTTTCAAATATGGTTAAATGGGAGATAATGTATCTAACCATCTGCATAGACAATTAACATAAATCTACAGAAGCAGCAGTGGCTACACCAGCCTACATGGGTGACAAGTGGTTAAAGAGGCTTGGGAGGGGGTGGGTCTATTTTTAAATCAATATTCTCAAAAACGCGGTCTTTTAGATTTGTTTTTTCACTTGCTCCCACTATCCTCTCTAAGATACCATAACATTTTGTGAAATAAATAGCAAAATTCCCAGCCCTCTATTCAGCTCTGTCACATTTCATCACTTGCTATCTTAGCATGGTTGTCTGCTTTTCCCTTGACATACACTATCCAATATTGTTTTCCTCACAAAGTTTTTTATTCACTTCAGTCCTGATCTTTTGGGATGTGGTTACCCCCTTTCTATATCTCATTGGTGTTTTTGCTTAGATGTGATGGTGGTTCAACTTAAAGGGCACAGTCTACTTAAAGGCACAGTGCACTTCCATTGAACATTGCACTCCTTTGCGTGCTGATTGTTCATGGATTCATTTTTTACTTAATGTGATTGTATGATGTCCCTTCCTCCATTTTTCTCTTTTAATGTGATTTAAAGTGTCCCAATTTGTACCAATAAAATACTAATCTATGACTAGTATCCTTGTGCCACTGAGGTTTTTTTCCTACTACATATACATACGGCAGGCGGCATAATAAACACAGAGCAGTGGGTACATGTCACCAACCCTCCGCCCCCCCCCCCCCCCCCCCCCGCCACCACCACCACCAAAAAACATTCTGACCAACACTGACTAGCGATCACTGGTTTGAATGGGCTAATTTCATTTGTGCTGCTGTGCCCCTCGTTCAACAAAGAATCAGTGCATGCTCTGTCCTCTCACAATTCCTGTAATTTGCGCTACTGCCCAAATGTGCACAGCAGCCGATAGTGTTCTGGGCATGCATACTTGAGAAATGACGGTACTCGTCAAGAATGCATAACACTATACTGGCCTCGGTTGCTGTGCACATCTGGGCAGGAGCAGGAAATTACAGGGAGCTCAAGTGGCCAGAGCATGCGCTGCTTCTTTGTCCTCTCTGCGTCTGGCTGCAGTCATAGCCACAAACAGGTGACAGGGAGCGTGAGTGGCCAGAGCATGCGCTGCTTCTTTGTCCTCTGTGAGACTGGCTGCAGTCAGAGCCACAAACAGGTGACAGGGAGCGCGAGTGGCCAGAGCATGCGCTGCTTCTTTGTCCTCTGTGCGACTGGCTGCAGTCAGAGCCACAAATAGGTGACAGGGAGCGTGAGTGGCCAGAGCATGCGCTGCTTCTTTGTCCTCTGTGCGAATGGCTGCAGTCATAGCCACAAACAGGTGACAGGGAGCGTGAGTGGCCAGAGCATGCACTGCTTCTTTGTCCTCTGTGCGACTGGCTGCAGTCAGAGCCACAAACAGGTGACGGAGCGTGAGTGGCCAGAGCATGCGCTGCTTTTTTGTCCTCTGTGCGACTGGCTGCAGTCAGAGCCACAAACTGGTGGCAGGGCAGAGCAATGGAGAGAAGCCCATCCAAAACAGAGAATAGGTATGTAGCAAACATCCTCTCAATACCCACTTTGGATGCTCTGTTGTAATTAGAGCGGACCTGAACTCAGAACTTCCTCTCTGCTCTAAAAGATACACAACATCATAATAACCTTTAAAGAAAACACATTTCTTTGTTACAGCTGATACAAATCCTGCAATAAATCGGCAGTGTGTATAATTCCTGCTTTAATGGAAGCACACATATTGTTAACATCCTGTGCTTTCAAATGAGCTTAGATACTGTGGCAGTCAGGTGACATAGGGGAGATATCAAATTACAACTTGTAATTAGAGACAGATGTGGAGGAATTAGAAAGACTCTCTAAATACATATAGGGTGCATCTCTCTATATTTTCCTTCTGTCCTGTGCAAGAGTTCAGCTCCACTTTAAAGCATCTGAATGGCATTTATTTATATTTGCTAAAAAATCTATGTATCTCTTTGTAATGTTGAATGTACATATGGCGGTGTGCTCTAACAGATTGACAGTATACAGGAACAAAGTCTGAAGAAGGCTTATTAGCAGAAAGCTTACTCTTTTTCTTTTAAGCCAATAAATGGTATCATCCTGATTCAAAACTCTCTGCTTTCGCTGATGGCTAAGATGGTACAATGCTTTACTGCTACAGGAAAGGAGAAGGATGCCAAACCATACACACTAGCATAGAGCTAGTAACAGCTCAGGTGACAGTGACAGTTTAGCAATGACAGGGAAGCAAACAGAATTTTTATTCCTGCAGTTCTCATATATGGTCGAAACTGAAGGACAGAAAATTAGTCAGGAAAGAGTTAACTGAAGCAGAGAAGAGATCACTGGCTAGGAAGAAAAAAAAGCAATAAATTAGGCTTAGCTAAGAAAGTGTAATTAACAGCTGCTGGGGTCAGTCTGACAGCTATAAAAGAGGTGAAAAAACTAGCAGAGCTCACTGATGTTTGTGAATGCCTGCATTAGAACTCAGCAGAACTTAGTTCTATCTGCTTTGTAATGTAAATCCCTGGGATTTCTCACATCGACTTGTATGTACATCATACAGAGGAATGGATCATCTGGTGAGGTGACAGAAGATGAGATGCTGATTGTCATAACACATCAGGAAGTGAGAGAAAGAGAAGCAGGGATTGGGGAACTCTGGAATTCAGCTATTAGTGCAGAGCAGGGCACTGGCTGGCTGCACTGCAGGACCAGAAGAGATGATTTACTTTGACATATGACCTCTTCTCTCTCCAACTCCTGCTGCCCTTCTTATCTTGTTTGATTTTATCGCCCTAGGCCATGGCCTTTGTGGCCTTTCCAGAAATCTGGTCCTGGGCATGTGAAGTGGTGATATGCGGACATCTTCAAACAAGGTGTCTGAGGATATTGGCGTGGGATCTTTTCAAGGATATTGGCATGGGAACATTAGTTAAAGTGGACCCAAACCAAAAAATGTTTTAATACAAAATATGTAGTTGCACCACTCTGATACATACAAAGATAAATAAACACTCCTTCAAGCCTATGAGCATTTCAGTGCATGTTTTTCACCCTTCTCTTTTCATAACTAGGGTTATACAGGTGGCACCCATTACTTCTGAGGTTAGTAGGAGGTTTTAGATCATGGGTGTGTTTGTCATCAGCTGCCCTTCCTCACATGGGTGTTGTCTATGTGAAATCTCACACAATCTGAGATCAACTCCCCTGTGACATCATCAGTAGCAGCCTGTGTTTTGTTTAGTTTTTTTCCTCCTGTCAAGGAAGTGACAGTAAGCTGTCATTTCTGTTGCCAGAGCAATTTCTATAGACAGAAAGGTGAGGGGTTACTGCCTCCAACATTAAAAAAAAATAAAAAAATGTTCATCATGCAGCGGAAAAATTGCTGCTATTTAATATTATAATTTAGCAAATACTGTAGTTTTTAATGGTTCAATGTAGTTTTTTTTTTAATTTGGGTCCACTTTAAAGGTAATTATTACACCTGGCCTCAGTGCTAATCTTTTACTTTGCCTCCACCAACACCCATCAAAGTGTGCTCTTACTAGTGATAAATAAGACCCAGGTTATAAGGTCTGAACCTATACTTTCGTCACAGTCAAAAAGCAAATTGTTCCACTTCCACGACTCTTGTCTCCACTGGGTAAGACCAATCAAATAGACTCCCAAGAATTGGTACAAGGAATTGAAATAAAACGATCTAAGAGCACACTGTGTACAGTACACTAAACATGTATTTGTTTTTTATGAGCCAAGTGCGTAAAAGATGATGAACATTAAAATCACTTACTTGTATCAAAAACACAGAGGCGCCAAAAGGATGAAAAAAGTTTGAATTAAAAATAGGGGAAGAGGAACTCAACCCTCCATAGAAGATTCCACAAGATAAATGTTTCAAAAATATTTTTTAATAATGTACTCTAATAATTGTGACGCATTTCATGGGACACCAGCCCACTTGCTCAGGCAGTGAAACAGGAGTAGAAGATCCGTTATCTAAGCAAGCATGGTGCCTCCACTCAGATAATCTAATCCATCTATTTAGAAAATCTAAGCGTAGGCACCACACTCGCTTAGGTAATGGATAATTGCAATGTGTTTTGAGGGACACAGTTCACTTCCTCAGGCAGTGTAACAGGAACAGATGATCTGTTATCTAAGTGGAGGCGCCATGTTTGCTTAGTAAGCAGATCAGCTGCTCCTGTTACACTTCCTGAGGAAGTGAGCTATGTCACACAAAAATTTGGGAAATGTTTTTTCTTGTGGAATCTTCTATGAGGAGTACCCCTGCCCCATTTTTATTTGAACATTGCTTTATTCTTTTGGCACCTCTGTGTCTCTGATACAAATATCACTAGTCCACCTTTGGTCTACCCCTGTTCTTCCTGCCTACAGAGAGCGACATCTTAATCCGCCCCTGAGGGGATGGATCAAGCTCCCCTAATGCCTTGAAAGTGATTGCTTGTCAGCAACCTACCTTGTGAGAAGGCATGGGCTGAAATTTGGCTTCGGGTGATCCGGATAGTTACTATCTGGATTTCACCCAGTAATGCTGTACGGGCTGGGCGGGGGGTCAAGCTTACCTATCTGACGTCTTCTTCGCTCGTCCCTCGGCGCCTCCCACGATGCTGTCCACGCGGTGTCACAAGACTACAAACACTTCCTCCTTCATTCCTTAAGGAGGAAGTGTTTGTAATCACGTGATGGCAGATTGGAACGCATCTCGTGGGAGGCGCCGAGGGACGAGCGAAGAAGACGTCAGACAGGTAAGCTTGACCCCCCAGCCCAGCCCGTACAGCATTACTGGGTGAAATCCAGATAGTAACTATCCGGATCACCTGAAGCCGAATTTCAGCCCATGCCTGCTTGTGAGTATATCTTATAGTGTTTTCTTTTTACCATATCGAACAAAAATATTACTCTATAATGAGATCTCAATTTCTCTATTGTTATTAAAATCACCTACTTCAGGACCCTTATTACAGGTACCAGATGTGAATATCTTGCAGTGTAATAAGTAGGCACAGTCCCCTCCTCCACGACCCACTCTTCCCAAGAGTGATTGTAGCATGTATGGGGGCTTCACTAATAGTCAAAAATGTCTGTGCCATTGACTTCAATGCAATTTGGGCAGCACGGTGGCGTAGTGGTTAGCGCTCTTGCCTTGCATTGCTGGGGCCCCTATTTAAATCCCAGCTATGTCAACATCAGCAAGGCGTTTGTATGTTCTCCCCGTGTCTGTGTGGGTTTCCTCCAGACACTCCGTTTTCCTCCCACATCCCATAAACATATAGATAAGTTAATTGGCTTCCCCCTAAAATTGGCCCTAGACTATGATACATACATAGACATATGACTATGGGAAAGATTAGATTGTGAGCCCCTCTGAGGGACAGTTAGTGACAAGACAAAATACTCTGTACATTGCTGCATAATATGCCGTTGCTATATAAATACTTTAATAAAGGAATTCAAATTTGATCCTATGGCAACCTAAATAATATCAGCTTGTTCGATTGAATGGCCAGCAAATTGAACACAGAGCTATTCGACCAACACTATCCCTGAATATGAGACAGTAGAACAAAAAGTTTTCTTTCAGGAGGAACTTTACTGACTATAGCTTAATAAATACAATCATTTTTAACAATATTATTTTATAAACTATTTAGTCAATGTTCATCCGTTGGAAAAACATTTCTCTTCCCAATTTACAGTCTTACATTTATCACAGGTGGCTACATCTTAGCTGCTGGTGTATCGCAGTGGATTGTTTGTTTACTGTGTGTTCTGAAGTTAGTAGAAACGACACCTTGGACCATATGCAATTCACTTTTTCACCTGAATTTTCTCCTAGGTGATATTTTTAAAGGAATACTATCGATCCTCAAGTGTTCTAAAATGACAGTGTGCAAATAATGTCTAAGTAGCTGTGTAAACATTTTCCTACTTTTCATGTTAAATATCAGAGGCAAAAGCTGTAGTTTATTGAGGGTAGGATTTAGCTATATTGGGACAAATCAATTGCAGAAGGGGTGTCTGCTTCAATGCACAGCCAGAGTTGCATATCAGACTACAGAAAGCAAATATCAAACATATCAAACTCTGAAAGCAAAAACAGTATGAAAAAGCTGTGACAATTAGTTACATTTCCTCTGCTATCTTCAGACAGGTCAGTCAGAAACACAGGACACAGGAGCTGCAGCTGTTGGGAGCTCTCTTCTCTGTCACACACAGAGCTATACATAGGGCTTTATTCACAAAGCGGTGCTAACCTACTTAGCACGTCTAAAGTCTTTAGACGGGCTAACCAGGGTGCTAAGTAGGTTAGCAGCGGATTTCTCAATCAGATCGCGCGCTAACTTTGCGCGCGCAAAGTTTTACGCGCGCAAAGTCCTATGCGCGCTAAGTCCCATGGGCTTTAATAGGCACGTCGCGCGGAGCTCGTTTAGACGTGCTAAGGGGGTTTTCACAGGCGTGCTAACAGTTAGCACTGCTTTGTGAATCAAGCCCCTAGAGTTAACTGATCAAGTGTGAGGGGAATTTCCCCTCTCTTCATGGCTCAGTCAGCCGTCAGTTTTGGTGTCAGTAAAGTTTGAATGTATTTTGCTAACAATAAACAAAGAAGTTGCTACTAAAATGTATACACCAGTACTTAGCAGCACCTCCCAAACAATTCCTGTCTCCATTGAAAAAAATATGAGAATCGATAGTATTCCTTTAAGTTTGTCAATAAATGCCTTTTAAGCCACCAACAAACAAGAAAATACTAAAAATAATTTTGATAGTACTTTAGCACATACTATTTTTAATTGAAAAGTGCTGGAAATTTATTTTAAATAGAAGAGTAAAAAATATCTCGTAGGAGTAAGCATAGGAGAAAAGTGGAATTGCATTTGGGCCCTTGTCTCCCAGAATGCACTTGAAGGAAAATTGTGCATAACTAAACAGGCTAGGCATAACATCACTGGGAGCGTTACATGCAAATATAAAGCTAAATATAGATATAGGACTTTTTTCTGATGCTAAAAACCATGGTAAATAACCTTAAAGCGGACCCAAAGCAAACATTTTTTTTTAATTCAAAATATTTAGTTGCACACACTCTGACACTTACAAAGAAAAATAAACACTCCTTCACGCCTATGAGTATTTCAGTGCATGCTTTTCACCCTTCTCTTTTCTTAACTAGGATTATACAGGTGGCAGCCATTAGCAATTCCTCCTTTGCTGGACACCACCTACTTCACCAGTTTGCCGGATTCAGTCCCGGCAATATGAAAGGAAGGGAGGGGTTCCTCCTATAAATGTAAAATCTTTTATATTTCTCATCATGCAGCTGAAAAAAAGGTTGCTATTTATTATTATAATTTAGAAAATAGATTATATTTCTGAAATCTTGTATTTTTAATTTGGGTCCACTTTAAGTGGGTATCCTGAATAGTTTACAACATTCTAATACATTTCACTATGGTGCCTTTACGTCTATTACTTGGGTATCAGGAATACACCTCCATCCATCTTTATGTCACTGTGAAAATAGGAAAGCTATGGAAAGTAGTAACTGATATTTGTAGAGTATTTGCATCAGAGTCTAAAATTTCGCTTTACAGAGATCTTAAAACCCTAACCCAGCTCTCCTTCTACAGATCATCATAATGGCTACAGCTCAATCGGTCACTTGGATCATCATCGTCACCACCGAGCAAGTTGTGGGTTTTTCCCTGAACAGCTTTATGGTGGTGTTCAACTTTAAAAGCTTGAAAAATGAGCCCATTATTAATGCTAGCACTCTAATCTATTTTGCTATGGGGCTAGTCAATGTGCTCATGCAGATGCAGTTCATGGCACAAAACTTTCTCTCTTCCTTTTGGCCCAGTTTGGTTTTTGTGAGGGAGGTGACCTTAACTTTGATTGTTTTGAGCATGATATTTACGTTTTGCAGTTTCTGGCTGACTGGCTGGCTGTGTGCTTACTACTGTGTCACCATTGTCAACTCCAGGCATCAGCTCAGTGTTCTGTTAAGAAGAGTTTTCTCATCCTTGATGCCACACCTTCTCCTTCTGACAGCAATTGGTTCAGTTTTCCTAAGTGTCCCCGCGGTCTGGATGTTTGACATCGTGTTTCAGATGAAGCCTCAGTCCAACAGTACACTGGTAACCTCATTTAGAGTAATGATTCTCCTAAATCCAATATACATGGCAATAGAAGCTGTCCTGAGTATATGTCTACCCTTTCTTCTGGCTGCTGTCTCCACTGGAGTCACAACAGTTGCTCTGTTAAGACATGTGACAAAAATGAAACACAAAGTCTCCGGGTACAATCGTCCCAACGTGCAATCCCTCATCAGTGCAACAAGGACCATGATCTTGCTTCTTACATTCTCCGTCATCTTCTGTGCTTTTGAACTCATGTACTTTTTAGGAGAAAAAAACTCTTCTTCACATTCCATTGCCTTGAGTGGATGGATTGTTGTCTTGTGTTTTCCATCCATACAAGCCCTTATTATTATCCACGCCATTCCTAAGCTAAGGAAGACAATTTTGGAGAAACTTTGTTTTAGAAAAGAAATCAATAATGGAACTCATAACACTTAGAAGATCATCTCTTATTGAGATGAAGTCATATGAAGACTGACAAGAACAGAAAGAAAGGACAAGAACAGAGATCACAGAATTTCTCAAATGTAATTAATTACTATGAGATTTGAGCAAATATTGATAGGTGTCTGACTTTATTTAAAATAATGATGATGATATTGATGTTGATGATGGTAATTGATAATGATTCTTGTTGCTGTTATCTACCATCACCATTATTCAGTAAGATAGCACTTTTGTGTTTGTTAACATAGTTTAAAATATAACTTGAGCATGTGTACATAATACAGAGGACACATAGAATAGATAATAGTTGTGACAATGTCAACAGTAACACAAACACATGTCAACTCTTGAACAGAAAGCCTACCATCTTCATGCATACAGTAGAAGATATGCAGGTTTTAAAAAATAATGTGCCCAATTTAATTAACTTTTTCTTCTAAGTTTTTTTCTGAGGAGATGTATTTTCATCCTCTGTGTAAGATAACTTTTAAGCACTCTGCAATTGAAAAAGTAGGTGAGAAAAGTAGTGTCGTCATTTTTCTGTTTTCTTGCTTTTCTGGTGGCTGAAAAGGCATTTTTTTTGGTTGAAAAAAGACATACGTCCATTAAATTTAACCAGAGTCAAGTACAGCACCAGCCTGCTCCCTCACATATCCCTGTTGATCCAGAGGAAGGCAAAAAACCCTTACAAAGCATGGTCCATTTAGCCCCAATTAGCCCCAAAAGGGAAAAAAATCCTTCCCAACTCCAGATGGCAATCAGATAACATCCCTGGATCAACATCACTGAGCAGTACCTAGTAATTGTAGCCATGGATATAATCTAGGAGAAAACTTAGGAGCAGTGATGAGCTTTGAATGGATTCCAAATTGATATTGACTCAAGATCATTTGGAATCCAAATGTTAATTATTGACCTGAGCGGGTAGGTTTGATACTAATAAAAATTATTTTTATACGCAAAGATTCTGACAATCTGGTGCATTGTGAGATCTTTTTTCTCTATTTTTGTGCTCTCTGTGACCTTGTGAACAGCTGTGATCAGAGTGCAGAGTGATCAGTGCAAAGGCTCACCGGTGTGAGTCGGATTACAGCATTCCAGCTGATGTACTTCCAGAGCCCAGACACGCAGCTCAGAAATCAAGTGCAAGTCTGATTCCAGCATTCCAGCTGACTTACTGTACTTCCGGGTTGGTTGGCCATTTTTATTGTTTACAAAACAGTTTATAAAACTGTTTTTTTTTATCACCACGATTGCGTAGAGGAGCGGCGAAAATGTCACAGAGGGGGCTGGGGGATGACACCAAACAGGCTGGTATGTTTAGTTATATAAGATTTTTTCAATACAGATTATCTTTAATCCACCTCCAAATGCATCCCACGTCTCGTTCCAAGTTGCGTCACGTGACTACCACGCTTCCTCCTCCTGGGTTGAAGAAGGAAGCGTGTAGTAGTCAAGTGACGTGACTTGGAACGCGACATGGGATGCAATTGGAGGTGGATTAGAAGACGGCAGCCTGGGTAAGTTAACCCTCCATCACCCGCCCGCTCAGGTGAAATAAATAACGTTTGGATAATAATATAGAGTCAAAATCGATTCGGAATTCATTCAAAGCTCATCACTACTTACTGTAGGAGAAAAAAATGAAATATATATATATATAGCTTTGCACGTAGCCTCGCCCACTGCGCACGCAGTGCGGGTGTGCCTACATTAGTGCGCGGTGCGACAATAACGTTACATCCGCTGCCCCTAAACGTTGCACCTGGTGTGACGATAACAGCGCATCGGGTGCCCCCGAAGCGGCGCATCAAAGCGCTGCTTAACGGGAACCCAATGCACAGTTTTCGTCGCACTGAGTGCAACGTTTAGGGGGCAGCAGGTGCGACGTTGTCATCGCACTGCGCACTATTACCCGCGGTGTGCAGGGCTGTATCCAATCTGTGGGCGTAAACCACCTAACGCCGTGGTTTGCGCACACTAAGTCTTAGGGCACACTAACCGGCTTAGTGCCGGTTAGTGAATCAAGCCCATAGGGTACTTTTTATCCCCATAACCAAAAAGTACAAATATCAATTTCACTGGGAAAATATAAACTGCAGCCATTCTTACACTGTTCTCAAACTTTGCACAGTTGGTTACTGGGTGACTAGGATTAATATTCAGAAAAGTGGGTGGAGCCTACAAAAGCCAATCAAAATTCACCTGTTGATTTTTATGGCGAATATTTAATTTGCTGCCATTCTTACACTGTTAATAGCAAATGCCTCAAACCTGCTACAGTGTGTCACTGGGTGACTGGGGTTCAAATTCAGAAAAAGGGGTGGAACCACAGCCAATCTGATTTATTTAATTTCAATGCAAATTATTGATGCCAAAGACTGCAAATCTCACAAACTAGGCCATTGAGTAATTGTGTAATTGTGTGTTAAGGTTAGAAAAAGTGGGCTGAGCCAACACCAGCCAAAAACGTACCCGGACAACGCCGGGCCATCAGCTAGTATATATACAGTTTAATTAACTTTAAAAGTGGAACTTGATACCCCTCCACTTGTCCTGTTCAGACACTGGTTTATTTTTTTCTCAGCAGCAACTACTACAACAGGTTTCTTCAATCATTAGGTGCTTATAATGGTCTGCCAATGACAATTTTTCTTTCAGAGTAAAACGAGCCTTGAATTACTTTTCTCCTATGTTGCTGTCACTTACAGTAAGTAGCAGAAATCTCACAGAACCGACAGGTTTTGGGCTAGTCCCTCTCTCCATAGGAGATTCTCAGCATGGCCATTCTTCTCCCTGAATATGATTTATTCGAAGATGCTGGCCAGCCTCTCTGCTTGCTGCACACCTTTCTGGCAGTTGGACGTAGCAACTGCCATTCACTAAGTGCTTTGAAAAACAAAGAAAACCTGAGATTCCCCCATAAGGAGATGGGCTAGTCCAAAACCTGTCGGTTCTGTCAGATTTTTACTACTTACAGTAAGTGACAGCAACATAGGAACAAAGTAATTGGTGGCTCATTTTACTCTGGAAGAAACATACTTCTTATCTGTATATGTTTACATATATTTTAAATTTTAAGATTTCTGTGGCAGTGGTCATTTCAAGTGATTAAGGTCAAAATTGGAAACTTCACTTTTACCGATCATGCACTGGGCATGATCACATTCAGGCTAGATTCACAGTGGGGGGTTATTGTCCTGCATTAATAAAGTAGCATAACGCAGGTTACCGCATGTTCACCCTATGCGACGTTCACAGTGCGACCTTAAAGTCGCATTGTACATGTTGAGTTTATTGTGACGCACTGCTGCAGTGCTTTACCTCTTTTATTATTTATTGTATTTGTATTTTATTGTCTTTATAAATAAATGTATGCAGACGTTTACAGAGAAGCATACTTTTCATTGCCTGTATGCTC
This sequence comes from Hyperolius riggenbachi, assembly GCF_040937935.1. Lineage (NCBI taxonomy): Eukaryota > Metazoa > Chordata > Amphibia > Anura > Hyperoliidae > Hyperolius > Hyperolius riggenbachi. Next base: position 310,784,157 of record NC_090652.1, read on the forward strand.
TACTGTATCTACTGTATGCTTTTGGGTGTGTTGCTTTGTAATTTTGCATTGTGACCTTAAAGGGGAACTTCAGCCTAAACTAACATACTGTCATCAAGTTACATTAGTTATGTTAATTAGAATAGATTGGTAATATAATCTCTTACCCACCCTGTTTTAAAAGAACAGGAAAATGTTTGTGATTCATGGGGGCTGCCATCTTTTTGGTTGAAAGGAGGTGACAAGGAGCAGGAGACACAGTTCCAACTGTCCTGTGTCCCGATAACCCCTCCCAGCTGCACACGCTAGGCTTCAAATGTCAAATTCAAAATAAAAAAAAAAATTGCACCAAAACAGCAGAACGAGAACAACAACATCAGAACTCCCATCATGCTTTGCACAGCATCAGGGGAAAAAAGCCCAGGCAGTTTTCTTCTGTGCAGCTAAAAATGAGGCTTGGATAAGAGAAACAAAGTTCTGATGCTGTGAAACTGTTAAAGAAACACCAAGCCTTTTCAGTGCTGCTGAGTCGATTTTTAGTCCGGAGGTTCACTTTAATGTTGCAACACAACGCAATGTTCTACCGTGGATCTGTTTGCTGTTTTGGTCGCTATAATTGCCATTACTCTTTGATTAGGACCTGCGATGTGGGTTTTTTAAACTTTTATGTGGAGAGATTTTAGATATTTTTTACTTTTCAAATTGCTGATAAGAAGGCTGCATCTTTGTATAGATCCTTTCTATGGAATGCTTTTGTAAAGAATAAATAAATTACTGAGAATTCCCCACAAAAAAATGGACTAGTCAAAAATATGTCAGCTCTGTCAGATTTCTACAAACTACTGTAAGTGACAGCAACATTGGAGAAAAGCAATTTATAGCTCATGTTACTCGGGAAGAAACAGACTTCTTATCTGTATGTGTATGTCTATACTGTACATGTGTTTTACATTTTACAATGTAATGGTCCTTTCAATGTCACCCCTAAGAGTTGCTGGTTTGTTGTCAAAGTAAATTATCATGTCTGGCTTGCAAGATGAGTCCCAAAGCAAAAAGATTATAATTCTGTTCTGTCCATATCAAGTTTATTCAGTGAGCAGACATAAAATAAGTGACAGCATTTAGACATCCCTGAATATGAGACCCCAGAGCAACAACATGAGTACAGGTTTCCTGTAAAGAAACTCCTGATGCTAGAACAAACAGGAATACACATCCATCCATCATTTTGTCACTGGGAAAATAGGCAAACAAGTCTGCTATGGAAAGTAGCAACTGATATTTGCAGAGTATTTACATCACAATCTAAAATGACACTTTCCAAATGTCTTAAAACCGTAAACAGCTTCTCCTTCTACAGATTATCATCATGGCTACAGCTCAAGAGGTCACATTGACCACCATCATCATCATTGTACAAGTTGTGGGAATTTTCTTGAACGGCATCATTGTGTTCTTCAACTTTAACCTTCCTGGCGGTAAGCCCGAACTGAGTTCGGGCTATGCCGCCGGAAGGCACCGCTCAGGCCCCGCTGGGCCGATTTGCATAATTTTTTTTTTGCTGCACGCAGCTAGCACTTTGCTAGCTGCGTGCAGTGCCCGATCGCCGCCGCTACCCGCCGATCCGCCGCAATTCCTCTCGCCGCGGCCGCCCCCCCCCCCAGACCCCGTGCGCTGCCTGGCCAATCAGTGCCAGGCAGCGCTATGGGGCAGATCGGAGTCCCCTCTGACGTCACGACGTCGATGACGTCGGTGACGTCATCCCGCCCGTCGCCATGGCGACGGGGGAAGCCCTCCAGGAGATCCCGTTCTTTGAACGGGATCTCCGGATCTCCGATCGCCGGCGGCGATCGGAGGGGCTGGGGGGATGCCGCTGAGCAGCGGCTATCATGTAGCGAGACTTTGTCTCGCTACATGAAAAAAAAAAAAAAAAATTTAAAAAAAAAGATTTGCTGCCCCCTGGCGATTTTTTTGCAAACCGCCAGGAGGGTTAAACGTATGAAAATTGAGCCTGTTATTAGTTCTAGCACGCTGATCTACTTCACCATGGGGCTGGTCAATGTGTTCTTGCAGTTGCAATTTATACTACAGAATTTACTTCCTGTTTATTATCCCCAATTGTTTTTTAAGAGAGAAGTTATTTCACCTGTACTTATTTTGAGTCTGATGTTTGTGCTCTACAGCTTCTGGCTGACTGGCTGGCTGTGTGCTTACTACTGTGTCACCATTGTCAGCACCAGCCATTGGCTCATTGTTGGGTTAAGAAGAATCCTCTCATCCTTCCTGCCACATATTCTTCTTCTGACTGCAGTTGGTTCAATTTTCATGAGTGTCCCCTGTATCTGGGTGATGGACATAGTACTTAAGAGTCAAGCTCAGTCCAACAGTACACTGGTAACCTCATTTACTGAAGTAAAATTTCTCATTAATCCAATATACATAGCGATAGGAGCTCTGTTGGGTAGTTGGTTTCCCTTAACTGTGTCTGTTGTCTCCACTGGAGTCACAACATTCACTCTGTTAAGACATATAACAAAAATGAAACACAATGTCTCCGGGTATAATCGTGGCAACATCCAAACCCTCATCAGTGCAACGAGAACCATGATTTTGCTTCTTACATCCTCCATAATCTTCTGTGTTTTTGAACTCATGTTCTTTGTAGGAGAAAGAAACTCTTCAGATCCCTTTACTTTGGCTGGATGGTTTGTTGTCTTGTGTTTTCCATCCATACAAGCCCTCATTATTATCCACACCATTCCTAAGCTAAGGAAGACAATTTTGCAGAAACTGTGTTTTAAGAAAGAAATAACTAATGAGACTTTTAAAACCTAGAAGGTCATCATAATTCTTATTGAGATTAAGTTATATGAAGGCTGATAAACATAGAAATATATACACAACAGGTCATAGATAGCCTAAATTTTATAAATTAGTAAAACATTTTACAAAATTAATCTAGGTTTTAAGCATGATTTATGATAATGATGATATTGATGATGATGATGAACACACACACACGCACGCACACACACGCACCCACGCACGCACACACGCACACACACGCACACACACACACACACACACACACACACACACACACACACACACACACACACACTGTACACACACACACACACACACACACACACACACACACACACACCCTGTACACACACACACACACACACACACACACACACACACACACACACACACACACACACTGTACACATACACACACACACACACACACACACACACACACACACACACACACACACTGTACACACACACACACTGTACACACACACACACACTGTACACACACACACACACACACACTGTACACACACACACTGTACACACACACACACACTGTACACACACACACACACACACACACACGCACACACACACGGAAATATGCTATTTACTTTTTCGGCTAGAACTGTCAATTAAGGATATTTATGTTTAGGCATAAACACAAGCTTAGCAAAATGCACCTGCAGGGCTGCAAGCTTCAGCACCTAAGGAAACTGTTAATCCGCAGGCGAGCTATACTTCCTGTAACATTGAATGTTTGTCAGTAATATGCGATTTAGGTACTTTTCCATTAGATGTAGTATTTTTACGCATGTGCAAATGTTGTTTTTTCTTTATGATAATTCTGTGGTTTTGCAATTTATAAGTAAAGGGCATAATAAATGGAAGATGCTCTGCTCATTTTCACCTGACAACTCTGTGTCTGTGTATATTCTTATGAACAGATCCCTGGCATGCCATGCTGTCACGGATCAAATCATAGACCATTACTATTTTTGTGTAATGTTAAATAATAGTTAAATATAAAGTTGAACACAAATTTCTTACAGTTCCTGCATATTATTCAATAAGATAGCACTTTTGTATTCCATGGCATTGTTTAAAGGGGAACTGAAGTAAGAGGTATATGGAGGCTGCCATATTGATTTCCTTTTAATCAATACCAGTTGCCTGGCAGCCCTGCTGGTCTATTTCTCTGCAGTAGTATCTGAATAACACCAGAAACAAGCATGCAGCTAGTCTTGTCAGATCTGACTTTAAAGTCTGTAACACCTGATCTGCTGCATGCTTGTTCAGGGGCTATGGTTAATAGTATTAGAGGCAGAGGATCAGCAGGGCTGCCAGGCAACTGGTATTGCTTAAAAGGAAATAAACATGGCAGCCTCCATATACCTCTCTCTTCAGTTGTCCTTTAAGTACAATTTGAACATGTCAAATTCACAATTCACAATCAGATTTTACCCATGAGGTAAATTATCAAACGTTTGATAAAGTGTTTGATAAAGCTTAACCTTCCTGGTGGTAAGCCCGAGCTGAGCTCAGGCTATGCCGCCGGAAGGCACCGCTCAGGCCCCGCTGGGCCGATTTGCATAATTTTTGTTTTTGCTACACGCAGCTAGCACTTTGCTAGCTGCGTGTGCAATGCGATCGCCGCCGCTACGCGCCGATCCGCCGCTATTCGTCGCGCCGCGGCCGCCCCCCAGACCCCGTGCGCTGCCTGGCCAATCAGTGCCAGGCAGCGCTGTGGGGTGGATCGGAGTCCCCTTTGACGTCACGACGTCGATGACGTCATCCCATGGCGACGGGGGAAGCCCTCCAGGAGATCCCGTTCTAAACTGGCCTAAACTGGCTTTTCACCAGAGTGGTGCAATGGTTATCATGCTTAAAGTCTCTAACTGGGTTAGCTCCGCTTTGTGAATCGAGCCCTTAATGCCTTAAACTAATGTTATATAAATCAAGCAGTTCACGCTGCACTAATCAGAACAATTATATGTCCTCTTTGCAGCCTCAGGAGTTGTGCAGTCTAAAAAGTCAAAAGCAGACAGGCAGGAAATAGTGCATAGTATCTCTAGTCACACCCACCGTGTAGAGCATTCAAAACTGGAAAACGTGCCCATCACCCATATACTACTGTATACCATATTTTCCGGACCAAAAGACGCTCTGGACCATAAGATGCATCAAGGATTAGAGGACAAAAACTAGGGTAAAAAAATAAATAAACTAAACCTGGTGTGTCCATGGTGCAGGAGTGTCTTGTGGATCTTTTCTCCTCAATTCTCCCTAAATGTTTCCCTCTTGTGTCCTCCTCTGTCCCCTTGTGTCCATCTGTCCCTCTGTGCCTCTTCTGTCCCCCTGTGTCTATCACCTGGTGCCTCTTATGACCCTCTGCATCCTCTGTGCACCCAGTGTCTCCTGTGTCCCCCTGTGTCCTCAGTGCAGTTCATACTACAGAATTCCCTTCCTGTTTTTGTTTTTTTATCCCTAGTTTTAAGAGGGAAGTGACTTTATCTATAATCATTTTGAGTCTGATTTGTTGTGCTCTACATAGCTTCTTGCTAACTGTCTGGCTGTGTGCTTACTACTATGTGACCATTGTCAACACCAGCCACCAGGTCATTGTTGGGTTAAGAAGAGCCCTCTCATTCTTCCTGGCACATATTCTTCTTCTGACAGCAGTTGGTTCAATTTTCATGAGTGTCCCCTGTATCTGGATGTTGGACATATTACTTAAGATGCAGCCTCAGATTAACAGTACACTGGAAACCTCATTTACTGAAGCAAAACTTCTCATAAATCCAGTATTCCTAGTAATCGGAGCTGTCCTACATAGCTGCCTTCCCAATTTTCTGGCTGCTGTCTCCACTGGAGTCACAGCATTCACTCTTTTCAGACATATAACAAAAATGAAACACGATGTCTCTGGGTATAATCATGCCAACATCCAAACCCTCATCAGTGCAACGAGAAATATGATCTTGTTTCTTACATCCTCTACTATCTTCTGTGTTTTTGAACTCATGTTCTTTGTCGGAGACAAAAAAAATTCTTCAGATTTCATTACTTTGATTGGATGGTTTGTTGTCCTTCCGCAGAGGCCCTTGTTATTATCCACACCATTTCTAAGCTACAGAAGACAATTTTGCAGAAACTGTGTGTTAGGAAAGAAATAATGAGACTTATAATACATAGAAGGGCATCATCATTTTTATTGAGATTAAGTTATCTGAAGGCTGACAAGCATAGAAATATATACACAAGAGGCCATAGATAGCCTAAATTTCATAAAATAGTAAAATATTTTACAGAATGAATCTATGTTTCAAGCCTAATTTCTGATAATGATGATATTGATGATGGTGATTGATTGTTGTTGCTGTGATCTACTATCACTATTATCCAAGGATAGTAGCAGTAGAGTGATGTACTGTGTTAGCCATCAGTAAAAGCAAGACTTTTTGAATCAGGACAGTACCATTTATTGGTTAATTTAGAGATAAATAAAATGCAAGCTTTTGGATAATAATACGCCTTCATCGGACTTGGTTACTGCATATTATTCAATAAGATGGCACTTTTGTGTTCCATGGCATTGTTTTAAGTACAATTTGAACATGTGTGCATAGCATAGAGGACACATAGTATACATAAATGCAACAATATAAGCAGTAATACAAACACGTCTAACATAACTATGGGACTTAAAGACTTAATGCCTTAAACTAATGTTATATAAATCAGGGAGTTTACTCAGCGCACTAATCAGAACATAGCATGTCCTCTTTGAAGCCTCAAGAGTTCTGTAGTCTAAAAAATCAAAAGCTCACATGCAGGAAATAGTGCATAGTATCTCTAATCAGTTCCACCATGTAGAGCATCCAAAACTGGAAAATGTGCCCATCACATATCAAATCTGAAAAAAAAACTTACCCACTGTAAGATTAGGGTCCAGATAAGGTCTACAAGCCCTCTGTATTGGCAAAAGACCCCAGCCACTGGCACGTAGACATTGTAGACCTGAACTGGGCCCTAATCTGGGTCTATCTACAGTAGGTAAAGTCTTTTTAAAGTTTGAAAGGGGAAGGGCAGAGTCTCCAGTTTTGGATGCTTATGTGATTGTCATCTGGAGTCAGGAAGGATTTTTTTTTTCCTTTTAGGGCAAATTGGTCTAAGACTTTTAAAGGGACTCCGAGCAGTGCAGAAACTATGGAAAGATGCACATCATTTTAAAGCTCTCTTTCTCCTCTTTCCAATGATATATAAACCGCCGCCCTACGTCTTTTAGTTTTCGCTATTTTCGCGATTGAAATTGCCGCGGCCGCAATTTCGATCGCGAAAATAGAGAAAACTAAAAAGCGTAGGGCAACGATTTAGGTGTCGTCAGAAAGAGGAGAAAGAGAGCTTTAAAATGATATCCATCAAGCCATAGTTATATTGTATTACACAGGACGACACTTTCCCCAGTGTCAGCAGCTCCATTCTGCTAAATGCAGCTGCTGACTTTGACAAAAAGTCGTCCTGTGTAATACAATATAACTATGGAAAGATGGATATCATTTTAAAGCTCTCTTTCTCCTCTTTCTGACGACACCTAAATCGTTGCCCTACGCCTTTTAGTTTTCTCTATTTTCGCGATCGAAATCGCGGCCGCGGCAATTTCAATCGCGAAAATAGCGAAAACTAAAAGGCGTAGGGTGGCGGTTTATATATCATTGGAAAGAGGAGAAATAGAGCTTTAAAATGATGTGCATCTTTCCATAGTTTCTGCACTGCTCGGAGTCCCTTTAAGGGTTGTTTGTCTTGCTCTGGTTAAAACGGAATATGAGAAGGTGCAGACTACTCTTAAACCATAATGGGCCTGATCAAACTCACTTTTTCTCTTTTCTCCTAAGTTTTTTCCTAGGAGACAATTTTTCATCTTCTGTTTAAAAATTGAAAATGTACCAAAAAGTAGGTGAAAAAGTAGTGTCAACATTTTTCTCATTTCCGCACCTAGGCAGAGCCTAGATGTGGAAGTGTCCATGTTAGGATTAACACACTGCAATCATAAAAAGGTATTTGATTTATAATGTGAGTATATCTGTATATTTAACCACTGTCCCATTAGAGCTTATGGTCCAAGGAAATAAAGGGAATACACAAAAGGTAAGGGGAGCTGGGAAACTAAATATAAGATACAATTGTGTGAGTTTTAGATTACAGAGCAAGCTATTAAAGGCCAATAATAGGCTAACATGGCTTGGGCCATAATATATGCATATCTGAAGAGAAGAGTTTTATTTTGCATTGATGAGCGAGTGAGGGAGTGCTAGTAGACTGGAGAAGCACATGAGAAATCCTAAATGTTGAAGAGTCAGAGATGATTCGGGTGGATGGGTGGAGATGCTCATTGGTAGAGTGCAGATAGCAAGAAGGATGGTATAAGGAAATCATTCTAATCATGAGATAGCTTTGTAGGCAAGAGCTTAAACTTCTTCTTATAGTTAATGAGCAACTAGCAGAGGGAATGACATAAAGGTTTGAAAACTGAGGAGTGAGAAGAGAGGTGGATAAGTTAAGCAGCAGAGATCAGCATGGACTACTAGAACATGCCATTGGCAGACCTCAGGGGGCAGTGTTACAGTGGTCGAGTCTGGAAATAATTAGTCTATGCACTAGCATTTTGCCAGAGCTCTGTGCTAGGAATGAATAGATTCATGAGATTTTTTTTTTCTAATTAGAGGTGTTAGGAGGAGATAAGTGAATTAAAGGACCCACTTTAATGGAAAATTACCGTATTTTTCGGAATATAAGACGCTCCGGACTATAAGATGCACCTAGGTTTAGAGGGCAAAAATCGGAAAAAAAAACATACTAAACAAAATCAGGAGAAAAAAAAATATGAAATCTAGTGCTCTCTGTCTACACTACACTGACCAGCTTCACTACACTAATCCCTGCTTCACTCACCAACTACACACAACTCTACACTACACTACACTACACTACTCTACACTACACTGCCCAGCTACACTACACTACTCTACACTACACTACTCTACACTACACTACACTAAACCCTGTTGCCCCCCCCCCCCCAATCGAAGTAAAGTGTCAGATAGTGTTCAAGAATAATCTCTACTGTAAATGAAAAGTGTGCAGAAAGTAAGAAAGTGCCCTGCATATAAACATTTTGTGGCAGAAATAGGAAACTTAATAAGGACAGGCAGTAAAAAAAGACACAACCATAGTGCTGAAGACCAGAAAAGCATAAAATCAAATCAGCAGTAGTGTGAAGAAGAGACCATGGAAGACTGCACTATGCTGAAGATTGCTGTTGTAAGGGAGGCTCACCGGGAAAGCAGAGCAGCTTCACTCCAAAGTCCCACAGACCACCTGATGCAGGAGTGGATTTGTGAAAGGGGAGGCCAGGAGGTCCCATCCTCGTGCGCAGTGTCACTCCCGAGTCCCGTCCACTGCTCACTTCCTCCTACCCAATGGAAGGTATAGCATTGGAGCAAAACCCAGCTTCCCACTGTTGCCTAGCAACAATGACGCCACAATTAGACTGCACAATGCCATGCCGGCTTTTTGCATTGCGTAGGAGGACAGGAGCAGCGGACGGGACTCAGGAGTGACACTGCACATGAGGATGGAGCCTCCTGGCCTCCCGTTCACAAATCCACTCCTGCATCAGGTGGTCTGTGGGACTTTGGAGTGAAGCTGCTCTGCTTTCCCCCTGAGCGATTCTTGTAACAGCTCTCTTTTGGTTTGCGCACTCTTGTATGGCGGGCGCCGGACTCAGGTGGCAATGGACTCTGCCACATGGAGGCTGCTCGTGGATGGGGAGGTACTTTAGAGCCAGGAGGAAGGCGTGCACAGAAAAGATGAACATGCTTCCCCGTTGCTGTGCCCAGCTTCGGCATGGCCCTTTTTACTGTATATTTGGAATATAATTCACACCCACTTTTTCCACCCAGTTTTGGGGAAGAAAAAGTGTGTCTTATATTCCAAAAAATACAGTATAATATTTAAAATGCATGAAAGCTCATAAATAAAAAGTACATTTCTCCCAGAGTAAAATGTGCTATAAATTAATTTTCTCCTGTGTCACATACAGTAGGTAGTAGAAATCTGATGGAACTGAAAGGTTTTGGACTAGCCCATCTCAGGAGGTTCTCAGGGTTTTCTTAAAAAAAAAAAAAGTAAAGCACTTAATGCATTTCAAAAAGCATTTAACCCCCTTGCCAGTCCAATTCTTGCGGCAAGGGGGCAGCGCAGCACTTTTTTAAAAAAAGTTTTAAATCATGTAGCTAGTCTAGCGCTAACTACATGATAGCCGCTGAGCAGCGGCATCCCCCCAGCCACTCCGATCGCCTCCGGTGATCAGAGTAAGCAGGAATACCCATTCAGAATGGGATTTCCTGCTGGACTTCCCCGGTCGCCATGACGACGGGGCGGGATGACGTCACCGACGTCATGGACGTCGGGACGTCAGAGAGAATCCCGATCCACCCCTCAGCACTACCTGGCACTAATTGGCCAGGCTGCGCAGGGGTCTGGGGGGGGGTGGCTCGGCGCGGCGGGTAGCGGCAAATCGGCGGGTAGCGGCGGCGATCGCATACCACACGCAGCTAGCAAAGTGCTAACTGCATGTAGGAAAACAAATTGCGAAAATCGGCCCAGTAGGGATAACCGGCAAGGAGGTTAATAAATGGCAGTTGTTCAGTCCAACTGCCAGAGTAGAGAGTGCAGAGATTAGAGTGTGCAAACAGGGTGGTGGCTGCATAATTGTATATTTGAGAATCCCCCATGAAGAAAAGGACTAGTCATGAACATGTCAGTTCCATCAGATTACTACTTATTACTGTACTGTAAGTGACAGCAAAGTCAGAGTAAAGCAATTGATAGCTCATTTACTCTAGAAGAAAGTTGCTTCTTTTTTTTTTACATGTATTTTAAATGTAACAATTTAGTAATCTTTTAACCACTTAGGCCCGAAGGGTTGTTTATTTTTTGCATCTGAGCTACTTTCACCTCCCATTCATTTGCCAATAACTTTATCACTACTCATCACAATTAATTGGTCTATAGCTTGTTTTTTCCGCCAACCAATTAGGCTTTCTTTGGGTGATACATTTTGCTGAGAATTAATTTACCGGTATTCTAAATCCATTTTAACAGGAATATTAAGAAAGAAATGGAAAAAAATCATTATTTCCCAGCTTTTGGCCATTATAGTTTGAAATTAATACATGCTACCGTAATTAAAACCCATGTATTTTATTTGCCCATTTGTCCCACTTATTACACCATTTAAATTATGTCCCTATCACAATGTATGGCGCTGATATTTTATTTGGAAATAAAGGTGCATTTTTTTCAATTTGCGTCCATCACTATTTACAAGCCCATCATTTAAAAAAATATATTAATATACTCCTTTGACATGCATATTTAAAAAGTTCAGACCCTTAGGTAACTATTTATGTTTTTTTTATTATTATTGTAATTTTTAATTTTTATTGTTATTAAACATTTTAATTGGGTATTTTTTGATGTGGGAGGTAAACAGCTAATTTTAAATGTTAAAAATGTATTTATTTAATAAATAGTGGATGTGGGTGTAGTTTCACTATTTGACCTCAAGATGGCCACAGTCAAAAAGTCCTGGGATCGATCGATCTCGCTCGATCCCAGGACGGGGAATTAAGGCGGGGAACTTTTTGAACTCAGAAAAGCCGCAGGGTCTGGTGAGACGCTGTCGGCTTTCCTGCGGGGGGCTTCAATCAATGAAAGGGATCTATAGTCCATTTCATTGATCGCTGGGCTAATGGCTGGCAGCGGGAGCATGCACGGGAGCCCCTGTGGGAGCGCACGTGGCCCACGGGCGTGCGTGCAGCCCAACTGGATGAGAATGTTCGTCCAGTTGGGCTTAAGTGGTTAAATATCACTGCTAAATAATGAAATCATGGAATCAGAGTTGCTGGTTCGTTGCCAAAGTAAATTACTATGTCAGACATGCTAGATGAGTTCCAAAGCAGAAAGATTATAATTCTGTTCTGTCCATCAAGTTTAGACAGTGAGCAGACATAAAAGAAGTGACAACATTTAAACATCCCTGAATATGAGACCCCAGAGCAACAAGATGAGTACAGGTTTCCTCTAGAGAAACTCCTGATGCTAGAACAAACAGGAATAAACATCCATCCATCATTTTGTCACTGGGAAAATAGGCAAACAAGTCTGCTATGGAAAGTAGCAACTGATATTTGCAGAGCATTTGCATCAGAATCTAAAATTTCACTTTCCAAATGTTTAAAAACCCTAAACAGCTTCTCCTTCTACAGATTATCATCATGGCTACAGCTCAAGAGGTCACTTTGACCAGCATCATCATCATCGTACAAGTTGTGGGCATTTCCTTGAACGGCATCATTGTGTTCTTCAACTTTAAACGTATGAAAAATGAGCCTGTTATTAGTTCTAGCACGCTGATCTATTTTGCCATGGGGCTGGTCAATGTGTTCATGCAGTTGCAATTCATACTACAGAACTTTCTTTCCGTTTTTTACCCCTACTTGTTGTTTATGAGAGAAGTGACTTTACCTGTTATTATTTTGATTCTGATTTTTGTGCTCTACAGCTTCTGGCTGACTGGCTGGCTGTGTGCTTACTACTGTGTCACCATTGTCAACACCGGCCATCAGCTCATCGCTGTGTTAAGAAGAATCCTCTCATCCTTCCTGCCACATATTCTTCTTCTGACAGCAGTTGGTTCAATTTTCATGAGTGTCCTCTGTATCTGGATGTTGGACATAGTATCTAAGATGGAGCCCCAGACAAACAATACACTGGAAACCTCATTTACTGAAGCAAAACTTCTCATAAATCCAATCTACTTAGCGATAGGAGCTCTCCTGGGTAGCTTTCTTCCCTTTATTATAGCTGTTACCTCCACCGGAGTCACAACATTCACTCTTTTAAGACATATAACAAAAATGAAACACAATGTCTCCGGGTATAATCGTCCCAACATCCAAACTCTCATCAGTGCAACGAGGACCATGGTCTTGCTTCTTACATCCTCCACAATCTTCTGTGTTTTTGAACTCATGTTTTTTGCAGGAGACAAAAAAAAATCTTCAGATTCCATTACCTTTATTGGATGGTATGTTGTCTTGTGTTTTCCTTCCACACAAGCCCTCATTATTATCCACGCCATTCCTAAGCTAAGGAAGACAATTTTGCAGAAACTGTTTTTTAGGAAAGAAATCAATAATGAGACTTATAAAACATAGGGCTCGATTCACTAATCGGTGCTAACCTAGTTAGCATGCCTAAAGGGTTTGGGCGTGCTAACTAGGGTGCTAAGCACTTAGCACATCCAGAGATCGTATGCTGTGCGGTGAGCCAAAAATATAGTTCGGTGCAACGTTTACATTGCACCGTTCGCACTAATTCGCCTTCGCGTGAAACGTGGCACCCGGTGCCCTGTAAACATTGCACCCGGTGCGCCTAAAAGGCGTATTGGGTGCGCTCTAGATGTTGCATCGGTGTGCCATTTAGGGCACACCCAATGGGCCATTTTGGGCGCACTGGGTGCGACGTTTGCAGGGCACGGGGTGCCGCGTTTCACGCGAAGGCGAATTAGCGCGCAAACGGTGCAAGGCTAACGTCGCAACGCGCAACATTTTCAGCGCACCGCACAGCACGCGCAAAAACTCTTATTGCGCGCACACGCACTTTAGACGTGCTGAAGGGCTTTTCACAAGCATGCTAACACTTAGCACCACTTTGTGCATCAAGCCCCTAGAAGGTCATCATTCTTCTCATTGAGATTAAGTTATATGAAGGCTGACAAGAATAGAAATACATACACGAGAGGTCATAGATAGCTTCAATTTCGTAAATAAGTATAACATTATACATCAATAATCTGGGTTTCAAGCCTAATTTACAATTATATTAGTTATTAGTCAGTAACTGTATGATAAAGATGTAAATACAAAAAAATAAAACCATCAGAGATAAAAATCCAAGTATCAACAATATTAACCAGTTGAGGACCACAGGCTTACACCCCCTAGTGACCAGGCTATTTTTTACAATTCAGCACTCTGCAGCTCGCTGCAGGGCCATACAACTTAGCACACAAATGAATTTTGCTTCCTTTTCTTGCCACCAACAGAACTTTCTGTTGAAGACATCACCACTGGCAGGCTGTTTACAGAGCGTAGTTCCATCACTCAAGCAGGGATGCACAATCCCCACTAATCTGCAGCTACAGGACTTGATGCCAATCAGCGTTAGGCAGTCGGGAGGGGGGGAGGGATGTTAAAAAGAAAACAGAGCACAAAAATGGATAATTGTGAAGAGGTCTGAATATCTACAGAGTTCAGATAATATTACATACGGGCCCATAGTCCTGAACAATTTTCCACATCTCACAAGAGCGCCAGCAGTGATGAGAAAAAATGACAATATTATTTTGCATACATTTTCAAGAAAATAATATTATGTTCTATTTTTGAGCAAAAATGTCATCAAAAATAAGCTTTAATTCTCATGGTTCTCTTGCTTTTTGCAAATTTTTGCAGTAAAAATATATATTTTTCTCATTTTTATGGTAGGTTTTTTTTGTGGTAAAAAATATAGTTTTTCCACATGTTCGCGCTTTGCACAGTAAAATACAGATTTTTTGCATTTTCACGCAAAATGTAAATATACAAGCTATTTTCCTGAAAATATTTGTGAAATTGAAAAAAATATAATTTTCGATGTGAAATTTTTTTGGCAAAAATTTGCAAGCAACACTGGGCGCCAAATAGCATCAAACTTATTAATCATATTATTCAGTCTAATTGCTATCTCCTCCATCTCTATCACATCCAAAACTTTGTCAATTAACATATCCCTAGTTGGTGGAGACTGGGAATTCCATAAAGCTGCAATGGATCATTAGAGATGGCCTGAACCATTCTGCTGGCAAATAGTTTGTGGCGAAGAACAATGAGTGCTCACTGTTGCCCCCTCAGGTGAACACATGGCATATTCGACCCACCCCCTATACACCATAATGGAGACAAACTTTTACCCCTCACCCCAGAGTCAACAGACACATGGCAGCCAATCAGCCACCTGTACCCCCCCCCCCCCCCACACACACACACACACACCTATCAGAAAGCCTGCACAGCAGCCATTCTGTAGTCTGTGTTTGGCTTCTGTGCTAGGCAGATCAGGGAGAGTGTGCTGCAGATAAAGAAAGCATTAGTTAGGCCTGTTTTCTGTGTCCCCAGTAGAGTTTCTTGCTGCTACAGTACCGGTTCACTATCTACCTATCCCCAGAGCCCTTCTAAAGGCTCTGTTTTTATCTTGCAATATTGATGTTCAGTGTGTCCACACAGTGCAGATTAACTGACACAGACAGATACAGTCAGTGCTTAGTGCTACAGTAGTTTACCCTTCTGAGGGCTGGTTTTCTTTTTCTTGCTATTGTTATATTGCAATCCTTTGTGTCCAGACAGGTCTGCTAGTCCTAGTAGTGCACCGACCATAACCCAATAATCCTTCACCACCACTACTGGCATCTAGTATTCACTACTGCCCCCTGTATAAGGACTCAGTGCAGAATCAGTGTTTTTTTTTGGTCACTTAGCTGTCAATGAACTTCCTCAGCCTGACCATAGAGGCTGTAAAACTGTGATCACCTGCACTTCCGCAAATGTGTGCACAAGCACAGCAGCCACTGCACACCACTACACAAAGACTGCCCCATGAGGACTAACATTTATGTCCTGGAGGTGTCAATGAGTAAAAACAATGATTTGCTCACCCGACGTTATCACTAAAGCCCTTTGCGGTTGTTTGCTGCGCTTTAAACATGGCAATTCATCTGTCAATGTGAACCGAGCAAACTTTTGTGGAAAATGTGCGTTTGGAAACCAAAAATTTCCTGTTCACTACATCACTATGGGTCATTTTCCTGACATTTTTTCAAGTATACAGAGGACACATAGTATACATAAATGTGACAATATAAACAGTGATACAAAAGATAACTATGGGACTTCAAGACTTAACGCTTTAAACTATTTTTATAAAAAGCAAGGAGTTTACTCAGCACACTTATCAAAACAATACCATGTCCTCTTTGCAGCCTCAGGACTTGTGCACTCTAAAAAGTCAAAAGCAGACAGACAGGAAATAGTGCATAGTATCTCCAATCACATCCACCCTTACAAAATTGGAAACATGCTTATCTCCTATGAAATAAAGGCTTACCTACTGTAAGGTTCAGTGGTGCTCATCACAAGCTCATGATCACGAGTAACATGAAAAGACCAAATTTGTAGGTTATGTTAAGAAGAACAGTGGTGCACTGGAGGTGGGGAAGATCCCCTTGTCCATGGATTGGACAAGGGCTCGGGGGGGGGGGGGAGCATTGGCTGCCCCTCTCCCCCGGAGCCCCCCCCCATACCATGGACCATGCGGTCCAGTATAGCTCAGGGTGCGAAGCCTCACTCGGCCGGGGCTCCGCATTCTGGCTATCACAGCCTGCATGAGAAACAAGGGGTTAAAGGTGCTTGAAAGGGGGGAGCCTACATCTTTTTTTATAAAAATGTCCCACCCTCTGAACATAAGAAAAAGTAAAAAAAAAAAATAGGAAAAGATGCCAGGGATCTTTATACGGCCATATTGCGGCTGTATAGCGATCCCTGGCCAAAGCATTGTGGGTGCAGAGGGGTTTCCAGGGGGTCTGTAGGCGCTGCGTACAGACCCCCTGGAAACCCCATCATGAAATTCATTGCTCTTTTTTTGATATATGTAAATTAATTTACACTACCGTTTTTTACATTAACTGTCATTTACCGCATTTAAAGAGACACTGAAGCGAAAAAAAAAAAAATATGATATAGTAAATTGGTTGTGTACTATGAATAATTACTAGAAGATTAGCAGCAAAGAAAATATTCTCATACTTTAATTTCAGGTATATAGTGTTTTTTCTAACATTGCAACATTCTATAATATGTGCAGATTACACAACACTCAGCATTCAAAATGAGTCTTTCAGAGCAGTCTGTGAACTAATGACCTCTCCTCTAGCAGAGAAAAAGTAAACAGTCCAGGAACAGTTGAGATAATAAAAGTCAGATAACAGCCCTCTCCACGACTAACTTGGTCGGAGAGCTTAATGGCTTGTTTGCATAGAGATAACAACTGGAGTTTCTCAACTCTTCCTGTACTGGAAACAATTACACTGATGTATCTGATCTTAATGTTTTATTTCTTAGCTGTGCTACACATACAAATCATAATATCATCATTTTTTTTTCGCTTCAGTGTCTCTTTAAATGTATACTTTTTCCTTTAAAACTTTCAAATCAATTTTCTCTAAAACTATAAGGCCTTCTTAAAAAAAAAAATCCTTTTGTTCCCACTGTTCTTCTTAAAATAACCTGCACATTTGGTGTTTCTAGCATGTTACAAGTGGTTTATAACTTCCATTTCGCTTCCATTAGAACCCGCAATGTGAGTTTTTACATTTTCATTTTTACTTTTTGATTTCCTTATAAGAATATGACAGTTTCTTTCACTACCTTTTTTATCTAATTGTTGATGTAGTGGTGACTGGTGGTGACTGGCGAGTCCACGACAGTGGTGAGGAGTGGTGTTAATGTTGAAGTTTTATTGGAAATATTTTTTTGTTTACCTGACACATCAACAACAACAACAAAACATGTGCAAAGTGCTTTTCTCCCTGAGGACAAAAGTGCATAAGTTTGTCTCAGATCTGTACATAGTGATGTGTACAGGGGGAACAATGTGTGATCATAACTGCCAGACTAAGTAGGTGTTTTTTTAGTTTTGATTTAAATATGTCCAGGGTTGGAGCTGTCTTGATTAAGTTTGACAAGGCATTCCACAGAAAACAAAAATTGGAAGAGACCGAGAGCCCAATCTGGTGTAGTATTTTCAGAGAATATGGAGATATAACGGAATTAAATTTATACTTACAAGTCTGGGTTACCACATAGGCAACCACTGAGACAGCAGGTGGGGAGAATTATCACCTGACCCCACTCAGGTTAAAATGTCACTCTCTATAGAAGGAAAAAATGGGGATATACCCCTCCGCCGAGGGTGGACTAAGTAATCGGATAAACAGGGATAATAGAGGCACCAGACAAGTATAAAATAGGTTAAAAACCGTCTAAAAGGAAGGAAATGGGTGGATTCGCCTCCCCCAGGTACATAAATGACAAGGCTAATTCAGCCGTTAGATATACAACTGTGTTTATTTAAACACATCCAATAATGATGCAACGTGTTTCACGGGCCAACATCCCGCTTCATCAGGCAATAGAACAAGGAGAACACTGAAGGACAAAAGGGGAGAAAGAAGAAAACAAAGGGAGGGAAACAAAAAGGAAAAATGATGCTATAGGGTGCTCAAAACTTCATCACAAATCATCATATTCTGATATAGTTTATACAACAAAATCTTATGATCTCAAAAGATAATAAATTACGATAAAATTAAAATTAAAAATAAAAATATAACAATATTGCCCCGAATGCTATGTCAAACCATTGTCCAGACAACTGTACAACATAGCTTCCCTGCAAAATACCTACCCCCCTTAACCAGAGTCCATTCAATTCAATTTAGCTCTGCCCATAATATATAACATATGGCAAATAATCCAATGGTTCATGGTTATGATGATTTGTGACGAAGTTTTGAGCACCCTCTAGCATCATTTTTCCTTTTTGTTTCCCTCCCTTTGTTTTCTTCTTTCTCCCCTTTTGTCCTTCAGTGTTCTCCTTGTTCTATTGCCTAATGAAGCGGGATGTTGGCCCATGAAACGCATTGCATCATTATTGGAGAATTGTTTTAAATAAACACAGTTGTATATCTAACGGCTGAATTAGCCTGGTCATTTATGTACCTGGGGGAGGTGAATCCACCCATTTCCCTCCTTTTAGACGGTTTTTAACCTATTTTATACTTGTCTGGCGCCTCTATTATCGCTGTTTATCTGAAGGCATTCCACAGGGTAGGGGCAGCATGACAGAAAGTTCTGTCTCCAAAGATTTTTAGTTGGACTCTGGGGGTGGTCAAGTTATTATATCCTTTTGAACTGAAGTTGTGGGTGGTGTGATGCATTTGCAACAAATCCTTCAGGTATCCCCAGAGGCGCTCACTTCTGCATTTAGACCCATTGAGTTGTGCTCCTGTTTGTCTGATGGGGCGGGACCGCGCCTGCGAAACGCGTTGCACTAAGTGGAGTTAAATAAAAAAAAATTTGTATTGATATATTGTGACTCAATTGAGTTTTATATTTTTGAGGAAGGTAAGTCCACCTGAACATCCCCCTCTTTTTTAAACGTTTTTATTCTACTCTGGCGCCTCTGTACACCAAGATTTGCTAAAAACTTCCGGTATCCCAGATTGTGTAGAGATTTGAATATTAGCGTGCCAATTTTGAAATGGATTCTCGATTTTATGTGTAGCCAGTGTAGTGAGCAAAGGATGGGTGTTATGTGGAAATGGCAGGGTTGGCTTGCTAAAGAGAACCCGAGGTGGGTTTTACAAATCCTAAGTGCCTACAGAGGCTGGGTCTGCAAATAATGCCCAGCCTCTGTTGCTATATTATATCCCCCCAGCCCCCCCCCCCCCCCCGCACTCTGCTCTGCCCCCCAAAGTAAATCGCAGTGCTAGCGACACACAGTGTGTCACCAGCAGGCTGTTTACACGTATACTGTCATTCTCGCCGCTCCCCCGCCTCCTCTATGTTGCCGCTCTCCGCCTGCGTCCCTTGCCTCCAATCATCTTGGGTTCTTTTTAACAGTTTTGTGGCAGCATTCTGTACGAGCTGCAGGGAAGGGGGGGGGGGTAGGTCTTTATATTTAAGGCCTACATAGAGGGCATTGCAATATTCCAACCGTAATGGGATGTGACACATCACACTTTAGGAACTACTATGTGTGCACAAGTGCCTATGTGGACTGGAGGAGGAAAAAGCTGGCTCCCAGATCTAGAAAGAGAACCGAACTATGGACTAGTTGTGTTTCTCAAACCTTGACATTGCAAATCAGGCCAAGAAAAGTAACAGTTTATACTGTCCATGTTGGGATTGACACACTGTAATCATAAAAAAGGGATTATATGTATAATGTGAGCAAGCTACATATTTAATCAATATCCCATTAGAGCTTATGGACCAAGAAAATGAGGGAAATACACAAAAGGTAAGGGGAGCTGCGAAACGAAATATAAGAGACAATTGTGTGTGCTGTAGATAAGACTAAGAGCTATTAAAGACCAATATTAGGGTAAGAGGCCAAAATATCTGCTTGCCTGAAGAGAAGAGTTTTAGTTTGCATTAAAAGTTTTCAAAACTTGTAACGTTTTGCACAGGTGAGGGAGTGCTAGTGGAGTGAAGAAGCACAAGATAAATCCTGAATGTTGAAGTGTCAGAGATGACAAAGGTGCCTAGCGTGCTTTAGAGTCCGTACTGTGTATCACTCCTGTTTATTGCCTGAAGAATCAGGATTTTGCCTGCAAAAAGTGTTGCAACTGTTTTTGGGCGTATATGAATAAATTTTTTACTACTCTAATTGTGTCTGTTTGGGTTGGCTGGTCCACCACCGCATCCCTAATGTTTTAAACTTTTTAGTGAATTTTATCCTACTGGCGCCTCTGCACTACTCTGCGTATGAGATGATTAGGATGGATGGAAGGAGAAGATCATCATTGGTAGAGTGCAGGTTGCAAGAAGGATGGTATCAGGAAATCAGGACAATTAGTCCCAAGGCAGGAAGATTATAATTTTGTTCAGTTCATATCAAGTTTAGGCAGTGAGCAGACATAAAATAAGAGATAACATTTAGACATCTCTGACTGTAGGACCTCAGGACAGAAAAAGAAGCACACGTTTCTTGTAAGTTTTTTTGTTTGAGCATCAGGAATACACATCCATCCATATTTATGTCACTGTGAAAATAGGAAAGCAAATCTGCTATGGAAAGTACCAACCAATATTTGCAGAGTATTTGCATCAGAATCTAAAATATCTCTTTCCTAATGTCTTAAAACCCTTAGCAGTGTCCTCTTGAACAGATCATCATAATGGCTACAGCTCAAGAGGCCACTTTGACCACCATCATCACCACCGTGCAAGTTGTGGGAATCTCCTTGAACATCTGCATCGTGTTCTTCAACTTTAAAAGTCTGAAAAATGAGCCCATTATTAATCCTAGCACTTTGATCTATTTTGCCATGGGGCTGGTCAATGTGTGCATGCAATTGTTGTTCATGCTACAGAACTTCCTCTCTTTCTTGTGTCCCCGCTTGTTTTTTACAAGAAAAGTGACTTTACCTGTCATTATTTTTGGTGTGATTTTTATGTTCTACAGCTTCTGGCTGACTGGCTGGCTGTGTGCTTATTACTGCATCACCATTGTCAACACCAGCCACCAGCTCATCGTTGTGTTAAGAAGAATCCTCTCATCCTTCCTGCCACATATTCTTCTTCTGACTGCAGTTAGTTCAATCTTCATGAGTGTCCCCTGTATCTGGATGATGGACATGGTACTTCAGATGCAGCCTCAGACTAACAGTACATTGGAAACCTCATTTACTGGAGCTAAACTTCTCATAAATCCAGTATTCCTAGGAATCGGAGCTGTCCTAGGTAGCTGCCTTCCCAATATTCTGGCTGCTGTCTCCACTGGAGTCACAACATTCACTCTTTTAAGACATATAACAAAAATGAAACACAACGTTTCCGGATATAATCATCCCAACATCCAAACCCTCATCAATGCAACGAGAACCATGATCGTGTTTCTTGCATGCTCTGTAATCTTCGGTGCTTTTGAAGTCATGTACTTTTTCGGAGAAAAAAACACGTCTTCATATTCCATCGCCTACATTGGATGGTTTGTTGTCCTGTGTTTTCCATCCACACAGGCCCTCATTATTATCCACGCCATTCCTAAGCTAAGGAAGACAATTTTGCAGAAACTTTGTTTTAGGAATGAAATGAATAATGCGACTTATAGTACATAAAGGGTCATCATCGTTCTAATTGAGATGAATTCGCTAATTTATGAAATTTAGGAAATTTACATTTTACAAAGTTAACATTTTACAAAATTAATCTGGGTTTCAAGTGTTATTTACAATAATGATGGCGATGATGACGATGATGACAGACAATGATTATTGTTGCTGTTATTCACCATCATCATTATCCATTAAGACAACACTTTCACTTTCCATGACATTGTTTTAAACTACTTTCCATTTCAGGATGAAAACTCTACATCGTAATTAGTGCTGGTGTAGGTTTTGGAACGTAGAATCTACATCCTGCATTAAATGTGGGTGCTCCCATGTGCATGGTCCTGTGAATTATTGTTGCTAGCAAATATCTACAAACATTCAATAATGTTAGGCAAAATATATATGTACAAAAATAAATAAATAAAGTGACACGATCCCAAGAAAATAACGTTTTTTTTGTTTTGTTTTTGTTTTTTACTCCCCAGTCACGTTTAAACCCCGGCCTAGGGGCTTTTAACTGGGATTTGTAAATTGTGGACTAGTGTTGAACTATATTATTTGGTTGAACTCGACTGACTGACAGATTGATTGAGTTTGCCTCCTGGAGGCTTAAGGGCCTGTTCATACTTGCTGCGTTTGTAGAACGCGTATAAATTCAAAGAAACGCAAGTTGAAAAACGCATGCGTTTTTCTTGCGTTTGAATGCGTTTTCTATTGCGTTTTGCACAAACACGTGACCCAGGGGAAAAAAAAGAATTATGGGAACCGCAGAGGAAAACGGACGCTAAAAACGCAATAGTACGTGTTTTTGATACGCGTCCATAGACTTTCATTGCGTCCGTTTCTATGCGTATCGCACAGAACTGCGTGCAGCAATGCGGATGAGAAACGTATGCGTCTCATAGGCATACATGTGAACTAGCCCATTCAAAAGCATTAGGAGCCGTTTCTATGCGTTTTTGGTACCCGGACATGTTCCCTGAAAACGGCTAGGAACGCATATAGTCTGAACAGGCCCTAAAGCACACCTTTTGTCTAACTAAAAAAAAAAACCCACAAGAAGTAGTACACTCAGACTAGAGTTATAGCTACCTGGCAAATCATCTGTACAAATAATCTTTTTGTTGTATTCTTGTGGAGCCCAACAATAATAAATGCCTAAAATGGGTAAAGAAATATAACTGAAATCAAGTAAAACCACACATAAGCAAAATAAATAAATAACTTAAAATCTATATTAATCAATTTTATTTGAGGCCTTTCCCCAGGTAGTAAAAACAATTCAAATATATGTTGAACTATCATCCGTGAACAATGTGCAACTCATGCAATAAACAACCATCTAAAAGAAAACCTGTAACTACAAAAAGTTCCCCTGGGGGGTACTCACCTCGGTAGGGGTAGCCTCCGGATACGATTGAGGCTTCCCCCGTCCTCCTGTGTCCCATGCCGGTCTTGCTGTGCCCCTCCGAACAGCGGGGATGTAAATATTTACCTCCACCACCAGGTGCCATTGGTATTCACCATCACCTCTGCGATTGCTTAAAGAGTATTTCCCTGTTTAAAACCAATTATTACCAATTAATAGCAGCATTTAAAGTCTTGATTTAACTTTAAAATCCATTTTCTAAAAAAGTAAAAGTTCTTTTTGGATTTTTTTGTTTAAGTTGTAGCCCCTTGTCACCTTTATAATCCATGCAATTTGGGGGATTGTAGCACGTATGGGGGCTTTGCTATTAGCTAAAGCGATTTTCCGTGATCACGGCCGTGAATTTCCGTGGTTGCCTCAACCATGAGAATTATCCTGGTCGAATTATTGAGTCTGTTTCAAATCCGGAAATTAATCACGGAATTTCCAGATTTTCTTTTCAACCACGACCGAATGGGTCGAATCCGTGATTGGGGGTATCCGATCATTGCACAGTTACCATGGCTTGTATCACCTTGGTAGCAAAGATGAGATAAAATACCGATATTCTCTTTTAATTAATTTTCACAAAAATGTTACAATTCGACTTTCGAGCAAAAATGCCATTAAAATTATATTGTAATAAGTGTTTGACTGTTTTTCATTTACACACTAAAAATAATCATTTTTGCGCTTTTCACAAATTTTAGCAGTAAAAATAATGACTTTTCTCGTTTTTAGCCAATTTTTGCAAATTTGTTTCATTTGACCATATTGCAAAAAAAAAAGTACAACAATGTGAGTGCAGGCTTTGGGCAGCAGTGATCTGCATGCAGGCATTGGACAGGGGGGTTCTGGAGCAGAAGCACACAGGCTTTGAGTGGCGAGGCTCTGCGGTGTTTATGGTGTGGTGTGTTATTCTTTTGAGAATCGTCGATTTACTGGTTTATAAGGATCATCAGTAGGGATCCCATTCCCTATAAGGGACTATTCACACTTGCCCTAGAATTTTCTGCATGCCTTTAAAGAGAACCAGAGCTGAAAAACAAATAGATTTATACATACCTGGGGCTTCCTCTAGCTCCATAAGCCTGGATAGCTCTCACTCTGCCGCTGCCTCTGTCCGCCGGTACCGGGTCCCGTACTTTCGGCCAGTCGACGCAAGCGCAGAGCGCTCCCTCCGAACTACGCAGGCGCACGCGTACAAATCCAGAGGGAGCCCCTGTGCATGTGTACAACTGGTCGCGTCCGGCAGAAGTGACGGGACCCGGTACTGGCAATACAGACAGCGGAGGACGGCGGCGTGGGAGCAATCCAGGCTTTTTGGAGCTAGAGGAAGCCCCAGGTATGTATGACATATTTTACCATTTTTAAGCTAACCCTCGTCTCTGGTTCCCTTTAAATATTTTTGAGGACAATTTTGGATTGCTAATTTTCTGTGCATATCAATGAGGTTAATTTACATACAATGGGCCTGATTCACAAAGCGGTTAGCACGCTGGTGAAAAGCCCTTTATCACGCCTAAACTCAGTTTAGGCATGATAAGTTTAGGTGTGATAAGTTTAGATGTGATGAGTTTAGGCATGATAAGTTTAGGTGTGATAAGTTTAGGCATGATAAGTTTAAGCACCAACTGGGTTAGCACCGCAGTGCACAGCTGATCAAATGTTTTGCACTAGCAAAGTCTGGTGCACTTCGCATAGAGTTTAATGGCGCTGCTTTGCGTGCGGGACTTTGCGCGCGATCTAAACTTATCTAAACTTAGCATGCCTAAACTTAGCATGCCTAAACTTATCACGCCTAAACTGGCTTTTCACCAGTGTGGTGCAATGGTTATCACGCCTAAAGTCTCTAACTGGGTTAGCACCGCTTTGTGAATCGAGCCCAATGTGTCTAATTAACCTAAAATGTCATGCTATTTGTCTAAGTTGCCATTGACTTGCATTAAATGACAAGCACACACACAAAAAAAGCATAATCACCATACACTTTTAAAACCCAGAAAAATTGCAAAATGCAAAATGCTGAAAAAAAGAAAATAAAAATGCAGAAAAAAATAGTGCCATTCAAACACATTAAGAGTGTAAAGAATGGGATTTAGCAAAAACTGCTCACATATTGTAATAGGTGTGAAGTGTGATCCTGTAAACCCATGCTACTTTGTTTTAAAATAGATTATTATTGGATGACACAAGATTGTAGCTTTCCTTAGTTTGTGCTTTGACATATATGGGGGTTAATGCAAGGTTATGAATTTAGAAGTTATAGTTGAAGTCCGATAAACAGATTTTATAGAGATCTCTGCCACTGGCTGTCCAGGAGGATTTGTAAAAAAATAAATATATTTTTTGGGAAAAAAAAAACTCTTTCACACACATACATGGAACTGCAGTCATATGCCCCCTAATTCTTTCACTCCTCAGCAAGCCCCCCTGTGGTCTGTGACTCTGATGAATGTGGCAATAACTACTAGCAAACAAGGAGTTAACCCAGTCCAGGTTGGATGGGCCATTTACCATTGTCAGACTATGTCAGGGAGCAACAAGGACTTGAAAGGTAAAAAGGTTACAGTTGTTTTGTTTTTGTTTTGTTTTTATACTTGGTTTAAGAAGAGGACATGAAAGAAAAGACAGTCTGGAAACACAAAAAGTTAAAACAGAAAACACACACAAGTTTCCTTTAAATGTATCTTTTGAGAATCATCAATACGCCTCTATCCAGCAGCTCTGTGTAATTCTGAAACAGGAGAGCAAGCCTGCCATGGAAAGTAGCAACTAATACTTGCAGATTATTTGCATCAAACTACACTATTTCACTTGCCAGAGAGCTAAAAACCATAAACAGACACCTTATGATCATTATCATCATCATGATGTCTTCAGCTACAGTAATTGCTCTTATCAGCATCACCTCTGTGCAAACTGTGCTGGGACTTTCCTTGAACAGCTACATTGTGGTCTTCAGCTTTAAAAGCCTAAAGAACGGGCTCAGTGGTAGTGCTAGCACTCTTATTTACTTTGCCATGGGGCTGGTCAATGTATTCATGCAGTTGCTATTCATGACACTGAATTTCCTCCTAGTCTTTTGGCCCCACTTGTTTTTTATGAGGAACATGGCTCTTTTTGTAAATATTTTGAATTTGATAATTATGAGCTACAGCTTCTGGCTGACTTGCTGGCTGTGTGCTTACTACAGTGTCAGCATTGTCAACACCGGCCATCGGCTCGTTGTGGTGTTTAAAAAAGTCCTGTTGTCCTCTCTCCCACGTATTCTTCTTCTGACAGCAGTTGGTTCCGTTTTTATGAGTGTCCTCTGTATCTGGATGATGGATGTGGCATGTCAGATGCAACCTCAAACTAACAGTACTTTGGAAACAACCCTTTTCAAAATAATTATCATTTTAAATCCAGCACACACATTGTTATCAGCTCTGCTGGGCTATTGTGTGCCCTTCACACTGTCTGTTTTCTCCACTGGAGTCACCACACTGACTCTTATAAGACATATAAAAAAAATGAATGACAATGTCTCTGGATGTACTCGTCCCAATAACCAAACCCTCATCAATGCAACGAGGACCATGATCCTGTTTTTTATATACTCCATCATCTGTGGTGGTGCTCACCTCATGCTTTTTGCAACAGAGCATAACACCTCTTCAGATCTCAGAAGAGTAATTAAATGGTTCATGGTCATGTGTTTTCCATCGGTAAAAGCTTTCATTATTATCCAGGCCATTCCCAAGCTGAGAATGGCAATTCTGGAGTTGTTGTGTCTTTAAAGAGAAAGCAAGGATTAGAATTGATTAGGTTGAGAAAATTAAAAATCATTTTCATAGATATAGTTCTTAACTGAGATATACTGTGCTTCATAAATTAGTATCCGATTTTAGAGAATGTCCTATGTTGTTAGTATTACTCTTTTTTAGGTTTCATTGTTGCCATTATTACTATTATTATGTTTTATTCTATTTAAAGAAAACCTGTAATGAAGAAAAAGTCCCCTGGGGGTACTTACCTCGTGAGGGGCAAGCCTCAGGGTCCTAACGGGGCTTCCCCTGTTCATCTCTGTCCCTCCGTTGTCCAACTGCAGCCTCCCAAAGTGCGCGATGTAAATATTTACCTCCCGGGATCCAGCGCAGGTGTAGTAGCGGATCTCCCTTCGGGATAAGGCGGAAATAGCCAAACCTGATCAATCCGCTCTACTGTACAGGCGCCTGTGCTGGATCCCGGCAAGGTAAATAAATCAGCGCTTGTCAGGCTTGTCGGGAGAGGATTCCAGGACACTTTAGGGGAGCCAGCGCTGGACTGCCTGCAGCTACACGGATGGGGAAAGCCACCCCCCTCCCGAGGTCAGTATCTCAAGGGATGTTTTTTTGTTGTTACTGCGTCTCTTTAAACGATAGGACTCATGCCGTGTCCTTCCTTTCTTGGTGGTAGCACTACACATTTGGACAGTCTGGTACTGCTGTTATCTATCATCAGATGGCCATCTACAGGCCCTAAAGAAAATCTACCTGCAACTCCCTGTATTGTCTGCGGGGGAAACTAGACATCTGGTGCTTCCACTTCACCAGCAGGTGGTCCATCAATAAATATAGTTCTTAATTGAGATGTCACAGATATCCAGATATCCTATATGTCATGTAATTTGCATAAGAGTGTAGAGAATGTTCCACATTGTTATAATAACGATTGTTTTTGTTTAATAGCTGTCATTATTGCTATTATTATTTTTTGTTCTATTTAACCTGTCAGTGGTAAGCCACCACATTAAAACATCATGCTGGAACCTCTTAATGGATCCAGAGCATTTTAATGCTTTGCTTGGCCCCAGTGCCGCTGTGCATGTGCGTGCGCATGCCTGGCATTCTTACCCATTGGGTCTTGGAGATTCTTGATTGGTGAAAAATGTGTTCCCCGAACCAATCGTAGTGCCTAGAATGAATGGATATGTCCATTCACTATATAGGAAGTAGCAAAGTAATGATATATTAAAAATATATTAAAAAAAAGTGATAGTGGATAGTGTTTCTAGTGCTATCTAATGGTAAAAGTTAAATTACACACACACACACACACACTAGTGATGTCGCGAACCTCCGATTTTTGTTTCGCAAACCCTGTTAACAAAATTCCGTGGAAAGGACTTCAATGGGGAGGCGAACTTAAAAATTTAGAAAAATTTCTACCGGCTGGAAAAATGATAGAAAACATGTTTCAAGGGATCTAATACCTGGAAGAAGACATGATTGAGTGAAATACACATCAAAAGTCCCAGGCAAAAATCTAGATTTCACATAAACCCCTATTCTAAGGTCACAAATCTCATTCAATGTTCAATTACAGGCCTACACTGCTTTACAACATCAGGCAGTGTATCCCTCTCGCTCCTCCCTCCCTCCTTCCAGAGGGAAAAGGGTCTCATCTTCCAGGGAATTGTAGAATTTCAAAAGCCAGCTTATATACCTTGGCCGGTAATTGAACCCAGGTCTGAGTGCTTGGTAGTCAGGCCTAATCTCCCCACCTGCGTATTCAGTGGTTGCCTAAAGGGCAACCCTGGTTTGTAAGTATATTACTTACGTTACACTATAACTTCAATTTCCAAAACATACTACACTATATTGGGCTCTCGGTCTCCATTTGTTTATTTCCTACAAGCTTTCTTGGTACTCAGCTCTCTTAACCGCTATACCACCACCAACACTCCATGCTGAAAGCAGCCTAGCATGTACCATTATGATATATCCTAGAGAAAAATGAGCTTGCTTAAGAATTTGTAGGCTTTTAAAAGCCAGCTTACATACCTTGGCCGGGAATTGAACCCAGGTCTTGGCCGGGAATTGAACCCAGGTCTGAGTGCTTGGTAGTCAGCTCTCTTAACCGCTATACCACCACCAACACTACATGCTGAAGGCAGCCTAGCATGTACCATTATGATATATCGTAGAGAAAAATTAGCTTGCTTAAAGATTTGTAGGCTTTTAAAAGCCAGCTTACCCATACCTTGGCCGGGAATTGAACCCAGATGTGAGTGCATGGTAGATAGCTCTCTTAACCACTATACCACCACCAACACTACATGCTGTGTGATATACCCCCCCCCCCCCCAAAAGAAAACCTAAAAAAATGTTTTAAAAATACATAAATAGTTGCCTCAGTTTTTTGTAATAGGTATGTCATAAGGGTATATTACTGTTATGGTAGTACGTAGGGGCTTATAATTATTGACCGGACACAAAGAAAACTAAAAACAAAAAAAATTGCATATATACATACATATATATATATATATATATATATATATATATATATATATATATATATATATATATATATAAATATATATATATATATATATATATATATATATATATATATATATATATATATATATATAAATATATATATATATATTTTTTTTTTAAATAATATAATTTGCTAGGAACTTAATTTAACCCTCCTGGCAGTCTAATAAATTCCGCCAGGAGGCAGCTCAGCAGTTTTGTTTTTTTTAAATCATGTAGCGAGCACATGATAGCCGCTACTCAGCGGCATCCCCCCGCCCACTTCGATCGCCTTCGGCGATCTCCGATCAGGAAATCCCGTTCAAAGAACGGGATTTCCTGGAGGGCTTCCCTCGCCGCCATGGCGACGGGGCAGGATGACGTCAGCGATGTCAGCGACGTCGTGACGTCATTGGGAGTCCCGATCCACCCCTCAGCGCTGCCTGGCACTAATTGGTCAGGCAGTGCACGGGGTCTGGGGGCGGCGCAGCGCGACGGATAGCGGCGATCGAGCGCGGGGCGGCGGCGATCGGTGTGCTGAGGCAGCTAGCAAAGTGCTAGCTGCGTGCAGCAAAAAAAAAATTAAGCAAATCGGCCCAGAAGGGCCTGAGAAAACCTCCTGCGCGGCCTCCCCCGAACTACATTCGGGGTTACCGCCAGGAAGGTTAAATGTTATGATAACAAGGACTAATGGACAAATAAAATGCATGGGTTTTATTTATAGTAGCATTGCTTATATTAAAACTATAGGGGTGGAATTGGAATAATAGTGCATTTTTTATATATTTTTTTTTCTTGTTTATTTTTTCCTATAAAAGGCATAAAAAAAAAAAAGTAATTACTGAAAATAAGTATCTCCCACAAAGAGCCCAATTTGTGGCGAAAAAATAAAAAATAAAAAACAAGGTATAGATCATTTTGTTGTGATAAGTAGTAGTGAAGTTATTGGCAAATGAAAGGGAGGAGTGCTGACAGGTGAAATTGCCCTGGTCCGTTAGGGTGAAAATGCCTTGGGGGTGAAGTGGTTAAACAATCAGAGTCATGCCTTATCCTTTCTTTCTTGATGGTGGCTCTATACATCTGGACAGTCTGTTCTGCTGTAATCCACCAGCAGGTGGCCATCTACAGGCCCTAGAGAAAGACTACCTGCAACTCCCTGCTTTGCCGCTGGTGGGACTAGACATCTGTATTATGGCGCTTCCACTTTTCACCAGCGGGGGGTCTGTCAACATACATACATTTATAATGTAGTCATCTGTGATAATTTGTTCAGTGCACTGCTTCTATCTTCTTCTAGTATCCACCCTATCTATGTATGCTTTTGTGTGAAATTATCTGTTTGCTGTATTTTTGGATTGGTTTCACCGGGAGTCGTTGGTAACTTTTTTAAATTCTGCACTGTTATAATAAATATTTGCACTTTATTTACTGTGTCACTTCTCAATGTTTGCTGCTAGTAGTGATTACTTTGCTCTACTGCAAATTCAGCCGCAAATTAAACATTATAATTCTTATTTTGTCTATAGCAAGCTTGAAAAGTCATCAAGTAAAAAGGGGGAGATAGCGCTCAGATTAAAAAAGATAAGCTGCTAAGAAAAATGAGAAGCACAAATCTCCTTTCAGATTATTTTATTTATTTTTATTTGTCAGCATTTGCGCCATAGTATTAATCCACTAATCTCTATGTCATTGTGAAAACGGGAAAGCACGTGTACTATGGAAAATAGCCAAAAACCAATATTTACAGATTATTCACCGAAGATGAAGACCGGCACCATCTATTAATGTATTATTGCTCTTTATTTATAGAGACACATGAACAGGTTGCAATAAAGCATAAGCAGCAACGTTTCGGAGGAGAACCTCCTTTGTCAAGCTCTGTCAGTGTCTAAGTTTGCTAACATCATTTCTTGTCTTATGTACTCTAACTATCATGGAATCTATCCCACTCTAGTCTCGCAATTTAGATACTTTCTCAAGCTGTCTCCGAATCAGTTTCTCATCAACAGTATTCAAGAATCAAGAAGAGTAGGAGGCGCCCGTAAACTTATATTAGTGGTAGGTATTAAGGTAATAATGATTCAAGATAGACACATGAATTCAAGATAGACACGTGAATTTTGCCATCTGTATTTAAAGGCACATCCATAGACCTGAGGAAGCGGCAGTAGCCGAGAAACGCGTTGTCCTTTGTGCCCCAATAAAAGTTAAGAAGAATCGATTACTACCTTGCGTGTAATTTTCACTGCTATAAGGTAGGAACAAGAGAACCCTTTCTACTATTACTCTATCATTATTACCTTAATACCTAACACTAATATAAGTTTACGGGTGCCTCCTTCTCTTCTTGAATCTTTGCCACCCCAGCATAGTGCACACTTGGAGGTTATTCCAAGTGGCCAACTTTTTGCCTGGAGCTGCGACCTATATTACTATCAGAAGCAAGGCCGAGTGAGGACAGTACTTCCTCACATGCGAGAAAGGTGGTTGCTTTCTATAGCAACCCAATTTTGTGAGTATATCACTGTTTTACGCACATATTCTGGTGTCTCATTGATAATACACCAGATCGGGCTCCCGGTCTCTGTGTCTTTTTTGTTTTTTTCACAAGAATCAGTATTCAAGAATGCCACCTCTGTAGTCACCTTGGCAACAATCCTGGCTGTATCCCCCGGTGTATAGGAGGATACAGCCACTTAAGTGCATAAACTACATACTTAGAGTTACAATTAGTGGAGCTCAACCAATATTCGGGTATCTGAACTACCCAGATAATCCAAACTTTTTCCACTATCCGAACTTTGAATTGGAATTCGGATATCTTTGGAAATCCGAATAGCACTATCCGAGCAAACTCGGAATTCTATGTGAAAATCCAAAATACGGGCGGATAGTTAGTTAGGATATCTGAGCAGAAGCAAAAAATCCCATCAATGGCAAAATACCCTTTCGGAGGCATTCAGAGAGAGGGAGAGAGGGAGAGAGGGAGAGAGAGAGAGAGAGAGAGAGAGAGAGAGAGAGAGAGAGAATTTGAGAATTTAAGCCATTTTCAGGCCACTTCCGGTTTTCTATCCGGATATCCGAACCTGGCCGGATATCCATGATATTGGGTTCGGATATCCGATTTTACTCGGATACCACAAAGTTCAGATTCAGATATCCGATTCGGATCCGGATATCTGGGTATCCGGATCCAAATTCAATTCGTAGTTTAAAAAGAGGTATTTGAGCACCCCTGGTTACAATCATACTAGTCCTTAATTCTAAATCTAGTGCCTTTATATGGGTGACAAATATCTGTACCCTTGATAACACTATTACAGTGTATGCAGTTTAGGCAAGGATAAGTACCATTTTGACATCTAGATACTGTGGTTTTTTTGATTAATGCCTAAATCTGCATGAGCCAGTCTGTCTTTAAGGGTGGGGGCCCGTTTATTAGACATTAATGGAGGGTTCCAAAATTCTTCAATATCAACAAGGTTGTCTCTAAGCACATACCAGTTGCTACGTATTATACCAGCTATTCTCTCACTATAGACATTGTATTGGCTTACAAATGGAATGCGCTTATTGTGTCCCCTCCTTCGATGAATCTTATCTGACCTATCTCTCTGTAAGCCCGACCTAGCTCCACTCAGCACCTGCTGGGGATATCCTCTCTCAATAAATGTATTCTCCAACTCAGTCAATCTAATAGTCCTAACTACAT
Organism: Hyperolius riggenbachi; assembly: GCF_040937935.1. Classification (NCBI taxonomy): domain Eukaryota; kingdom Metazoa; phylum Chordata; class Amphibia; order Anura; family Hyperoliidae; genus Hyperolius; species Hyperolius riggenbachi. The sequence goes on from NC_090652.1 coordinate 310,817,429, forward strand.
CATCTTCTACTATCCTCTGAACTCTTTGAAATTGGCTTATTGGAATGGATAGTTTTGTGGCAGGTGGGTGGCAGCTATTAAAACACAATGTTGAATTTGTAGGTTTTACGTATAAGTCTGTCTTCAACCTACCCTTAGATACATGCACCATTGTGTCCAGATAGCTAACCTCCTGACTATCAGTATACACAGTTAGCCGTATGTCATTACATTGCATATGCAGTTCAATTAGGCTCGAATGTGGCCCCGCCCATACGCAAAACACATAATCAATATATCTAAACCAGCGTAATGCATTGGAAGTAAAAATACTGTTCGTGTATACAAATGCCTCCTCAAAAGCATGCATAGGATGGGGCCACATTCGAGCCCATATCTGTGCCCCTCAATTGTAGATAATATTGATCCTCAACTAAAAAACAATTACCGTATTTTTCGGACTATAAGACGCACTTTTTCTCCCCCAAAAGTTGGGGGGAAAAGTCAGTGCGTCTTATAGTCCGAATACTAAAAGTTGGACCTGCACTAATGTGTCCTCCGTCTCCCTGTGTATTCTACCTGGTGTCTGTTGCTCTGTGTCCTCGTTCCCGCTGTGTATCCTGTGCCCGTGTCCTTTCTCCAGCTGGGTATGCTGTGTCAGTGTCTGCTGTGTATTGCCCACTGTCTGTCTCCTGCCTTTTTTGTGTCCGTGTCCGCTGTTCCTTGTCACGCTGTGCAGTGTCCGTAGTGTTTTGCCCGCTTACCGCTGTCTGTCTCTTGCCCTATGTCCCCAAGCGCAGACCCGTTTGTCCATACTCAGCTACAGCACATCGCTCCGATGAAGAGGAAGCAGCCATCTACCAATCAGGTGAGGAGGCGCTGCCCCAAACCGCCAATCACGGCAGCTCACTGCTCCTGCTCCCTTCTTAATAGGACGCGATGGTCTCGCGGGCGGGAGCAGGGCTCCATCATTGGGGCCAATCACTGCACTCCCTCAGTTGCAGGGTGTGCAGCGATTGGCCCCAGTGATGTCACTCTGGTCCCGCCCTCAAGACCGTCGAGATGGCTGCTTCTTCTTCATCGGAGAGGTGTACTGTAGTTAAGTATGGACAAAGCAGTCTGCACTCGGGCACATAGGGCAAGGGACCGACAGCGGTCAGTGGACAAAACACCACGAATCTGGATATGCAGCTTGACAACAAGGAACAAAGGACACGGACAGAAAGTCAGGAGACAGACGGCGGGCAGTACACAGCAGGCACAGGATACAGGGCACGATCGAGGACACAGAGGGACAGACACCAGGTAGAATGCTGCATCGGGGACATAGAAAGGGGAAAAGAGAGCAGGGGACAGACAGCGGGCAATACACCATGGACACAGGATACACAGCGTGATCGATGGGCACAGAGGGACAGACACCAGGTAGAATGCTGCATCGGGGACATAGAAAGGGGGAGAGAGAGCAGGGGACATACAGCGGGCAATACATCAAGGACACAGGATACACAGTGAAACGAAGGACAGGGACACAAAGAAGGCAAGAGAAAGACAGTGGGCAATACACAGCAGACATGTACACAGGATACAGAGCCAGGATACACGGCGTGATGGAGGACAGGTGTAGAGAGTACACAGCAGAAAAGACTTGTAGCAATAATGTATGGGATCATATGGGACAGAGGACACGGTATGGAGGAGATGGGGACACTGGACACAGGTATAGGGGACAAAGGAGGGCACAATAGGTACTTGGAAGGTACAAGGAGGACATAATTGGGGGGAGGAAGGTCTATAAGACACCCTTGCACTATAGATGCACCAGGTTTAGAATATATATTTTTTCCTGGTTTTTGCCCTCTACACCTAGGTGCGTCTTATAGTCCGAAAAATACGGTACATGAAAGTAACAATCCAAGCAGACCACATAGGAACTTATTTTGCCATTATTTGCCATCAATGACATCCATCTCCCTAACTCTTCATAGCATGTCCAAGATCTTGGATTCAAACTGCTGGGTAGGATCCTGATCCAATTTTTCATAAGTAGTGTCATCTGATAGCAGGTGATAGATTTTATTTTTGTAGAACCCAGTGTCTAACACGACTACTGCTCCCCCTTTGTCCACCTGCTTTATAGTAATGGATTTGTTGTTAGCCAGTTCACGGATAGCTGTTCACTCTTCAGAGGTAAGATTATGATGTATATGTAGATTACCATTACTTTTCATAGTTCTCATGAGGACATGAACCTCATTTTTCACTTTACTGACATACTTATCAATCACTTGGCAGGAGGGTAGGTTAAAGTATCTTTTAACACGTGGGGGCAGCAGGGGGGGGAGTCTCTCAATGACAAACCACTTGAATCTCCTCCCCCCACTAGCTTTTAATCCTCAGTGGCAAAGCGGCGGCCATACAGGCGCCCAGGATTACAGAAGTCTGCCTTCTGGTAAGCTGGAATCTACTTTGTCATTTCTGGTCACTAGTCTTTTGTCCTATCACCCCGTGGGTTGTACCTGTTTATTATATGGTGCCCATTTTTTTCCGGTAGAATTTACTATATGTCTAAAGAGACTTTTTGATCTTCAGACCCTATCAGATCTGCATTCATTTATATACATTTATATACATATCATATACTTTGGAATTTAGCTTATGCAGATTCTCACTCTAACCATGTATTTACCACACTGTGAGTACTGAGTATTCTCTCTGTTTCCTATTATTTATTGATACTGTTTGGAGAATATATATGTCTTGTCAATGCATTAGTCTGTTATTGGTTTTCTTCAAATGTATTATGATTGTAAGACATTTACAGCAGAATTCATATATGTGATCCAGAGTGCCCTGTTTGTTTTTTAAAGGCATATTACACGACCTGAGGAAGCGGTTTATCCGCGAAACGCGTTGTCTTTTAAAAGTGCCAAATAAACCGTTTATCTTTCTATATTGAGTGAAGGGTTCACTTTAATAAGGTAGGACCAACTGATTTTCTACTTTACTCTATTATTTGAATACCACTTAGTACCATCTAATTACAATTAATACATATACTCCGGGCGCCTCCTTCTCCACCCTACCCACTTGAATCTAGTCCTTTTCCAGCAAAAAATAAATGTTCCTGTGGTGTGCCAAAATAGTATTTCAAACGAATAGATCTAAAAATTCTCTGTAGATCAATATCAAGGTCCACCTGATGTGGCCAATTTTTGGGTACAAAGGAGAGTCCTTTTTCCAGCAGTGTTTGCTGAACAGTTATCAAGGTTACTGATTGAAGAGATATTGACAACAATAGATGCTATTTGTTGGTTCTGGGGTACAATTTCTTGGGTTTTCCAGCTCGTTGCTGCAGGACTTTCCTTTATATTTTTGCCGCTATTCCCCCCTGCATAATCTTCGGCGCTGGAGGGGTGATCTAAGGATGATTGAGAGCTCATTGCAAAAAAAATCAGATGAACCCCCCTGACCTTCTGGGTAAAGGGAGTCTTGGGGCTTAGGACGTCCTGGATGCCTCCATCCTTTTATTAGTAGGCTTCTGCCAAGGATATATATATCCAGTTGTACAGTATATCAGATGCATCTCTATGGAATTTCTCCCTCTTTATTGCTTGACTGTTTCTTATACTTATCTAACATTGTAGACAGTTCAATGACATATTTGGCATAATCATCGGGTGGTGTATTGTCCAATAATCTTTGTTTAAAATCATCAATTTGCAAATTGAGTTTAGGTAACTCCTCCATATGGTCAGCGTCATGGAGTCGAATGTGGCTTTATTCCAGAAATGCATCCAGGTGTGCCAAAACTTGGTATCTGATGGAAACATTAGATTGCTCACATTAGAATGTAAGCCCCTTGGTATTCTTCCCACTCTCAGATATTCAGCAAGAGTAGATGCATGTAGTTCCATAGAGGCTCGCAATTTAGATACTTTCTCAAGCTGTCTCCGAATCAATTTCTCATCAACAGTATTCAAGAATGTCACCTCTGTAGTCACCTTGGCAACAATCCTGGCTGTATCCTCCAGTGTATAGGAGAAAATTAGGTCATCAATGGCTGTATTCTCCATGATATAGACAGGGTGCACATCCAGTGCTGTGTCTGCTCTTGCAAACAAATGTGAGGTAGACAGCACTCCTGTGAAATTTCCAGTCGATGTGCTCAGGTCAAAGGGTTCCCCAGCACTAGGGGCCCACACTGTATCCAAAGAAGATGAAGACCGACACCATTTATTAATGTATTACTAGGGTAGCGGGCAGGAAGGGGCTATTGGGCACAGCGGCGCTCCCCATCTGCGCTCCCCATCTAGCTTAAGTTCAGCAGCAGCCACCGCTATTAGTAAGAGGCAGCGTCCTGACCCGCGCCGTAGCATACGCCGCATAAGGGGGTAGTGGGCAGGAAGGGGGTATTGGGCACAGTGGCGGGGAGGGGGGTTGGACCCCCCTCCCTCACCTGGGTCCCATATCTGCTCTCCTCCTCTAGCTGAAGTTCAGCAGCAGCCGCCACTATTAGTAAGAGGCAGCAGGCGGGGATGACTCACCTCTTCCATGTTCCAGCATGCGTTCCACTGTCGTCACTTCCTGCAATGCCACCCACTGTACCGTAAGTGGACGGCATTGCAGGAAGTGACGACAGTGGAACGCACACTGGAACGCGGAAGAGGAAAGTCATCCCCGCGAACTGCCTCTCACTAATAGTGGTGGCTGCTGCTGAACTTAAGCTAGAGGGGAAGCACAGATGGGGGACCCAGGTGAGGGAGGGGGGGGGTCCGACCCCCCCTCCCTGCCACTGTGTCCAATACCCCCTTCCTGCCCGCTTCCCCCTCCAGCTCGGCGGACCCCCTCCAGATCGGTGGCAAGTCTAGGACCGCCCCTGGGGGCAGGGTGCTACTTCTTCTTGTTGCTTTGACTGGCCCCTTCTTCTGCTTGAACCAGCTCTGGGGGCAGTACGCTACTTCTTCTTCTTGCTTGAAGGTTGAGGCACGTAGCCTATTATATATATAGATTGCTCTTTATTTATAAAGACACATGAACAGGTTGCAATAAAGTATCAGCAGCAACATTTTGGAGAAGAACCTCCATTGTCAAGCTCTGTCAGTGTCTAAATTTGCTAACATAATTTCTCACCTTATATACTCTAACTATCCAATCAAATGTGGCATGCACCTCTGGCAACCAATCCCTCTCTGTCCAGCCATATGGACCTGATAGGGGACAGCTACTTAATATGCACACATAGATAATGGCCAATGAGAGCTCACCTACTATGGACATAATGTGGCATGGTGCGGTATGGTGTAGAGGCTGCCCCGCCTCTCCCCTGAAGATGGCGACCAATGAGGAGATGTAAGGTGGAAATGCATCATCAGGTATACGCCCCTAGCTGGAGTGGACCTGATGGGGAACTTCAGCCTCAAAGAACGGAGCCGAAGCCCTGCCCAGCCGTGATTGATGTCCCACTACAGCCAGCGTGACGCGGAATGTAAACAAACTGCCCACTGTCTGTTCGAAGAGCGTCAGGTGGCCAGCTCCCACCGCATTGCTCCACCTACCCTGAAATCGATACCCTGGAGAATGACTAATGTCATAGCATAACACTGATGAACTAAAAAATAAAAATAATAACGTAAAATAACATAAAGGTAAGTGCAAAATCATATGATCACATCACATCTTGGTGACCAAAGTATCCATAGCAACCGGCACATAACTTACAGTATATACAAGAGCACCACAAGAAACATACAAAATAAATCAAAATAAATATAACGATTATATAAAGGGCTGCATGTCGTACTCTTTATGCATGCCACGCAGTTCTAAACTGTCCAACCTGCAGATCCAGATGGCTTCTTTATATAAAGAAGCTCTCTAGCATGTAAAATTAGTGATTTTTTAACTAAATCAGATCCTGCCCTTTGCATATGTCAACGTCAGATGCAGGTTTTAGCTCATGCAAAGCAGAGCAGTCATATGGTAAATACAATTTACGATGGCAAAAAGATTTGCATTCATTCTTTCACATCAAACAAAACTAATTTCTGCACTGAGAATTACTAAAGACACTGGGAAACTCTTTGTGGATAGACATCACTATGCATTTTCCTCCGTTGGAAGTCAAATTGCTTATAACTATCAGTTCTGGTTTATTAGGTATTGTTGTTAACTTCTGGGTGGTGAATGTGAACATCAAGGACTGGAGAAGACGAGGTATCAGAGTGAATCCGTGTGACCAAACTCTCAGTCTTATGGCTTTGGTAAATCTTCTTCTGCAAGCTGGGTTAAGCTTCGACATGTTGATGATACAAACACACTGGTATATGACTTGTGACTTAATTCACTTGATTCTTATCAGGGTGATACTTTTTCTCACTTGCTGCAACCTCTGGTTTACCACTTGGCTTTCCACCTACTACTGCCTGAAAATTGTCAACTTTTCAAAGGGATTTATTTTGTTCCTGAAGATGAGAATCGCGGATTTTCTGCCAAAACTTCTTCTCACATCAGCAATCAAGTCTCTTTGTCTGGCAATATTTTCACACTGGAATATTTACGCTGAGACTGCTGAAGATATCAGAAACCTAACACTCAGTTCTACAGAGGAAAATTGTGTTGTGGTGGTAAAAGACCATTATTTTATGGTTGCCTTTATAGCTACAATTTTACCCCTAATATTGACTTTGATCCCAATAGGCATGACACTGACCTCTCTTTGGAGACACACAAGGAAAGTAAAGAAGAATCAGTCAGACTCATGCTGCCCTCAGTTGCAGGCCCTTGTCTCAGCAGCTAGGACCATGATCCTTCTGGTCACCCTCCATGCGGCTTTTTATGGAACCTGTGTCTCTATTCTGGTGAAATCATTCAATGTTATTGAAATTGGCATGTTACTCTGTTGGTATTTTGTTTTATTCTATCCTTTCCTGCAGTCCATTATTATTGTAACTGGCAATCCAAAATTGTGGAAGGCCTGTAGAGAATTCTTAAGCCAGGCTGGGACTGTGTGTAAATTAGGGAACAATGCCGATACAGAGCAAAGAGAAACAGATTCCAAATAACCAACTACTTTATACAGCACAATTGCTCTAAAACATACTAAATATGCATTGACCACTTACTGACTGCAGTGGCAGTGGGAAGCAGCCACATGTCCGCCCTTTCCCATGAGCTCGCGTGCGCACCACCCTGCGGTGCCCGCAGGTCTACTACATCTTCTCTCCAGCACAACCAATTTTAAAACATCCGTTTTCAGGAAGTAGTTAAAACACAAATGAAATAAACTTCAAATTTGCTAATAGCTACCCAAAGTAATACAATAAAATTGAAAAAATAGGTTAAGATAAAATAACTAATAATACTACATAGAGTGACTACTTTTGCATCTGTATTATTATTAAGTTGTACAGTGGCTGAATAGTGTACTGGGTTCTGTCTCTGACACAGGAGACCAGGGTTTGAGCATTGACTCTTCCTGTCCAGTAAGGCAGCACCTATTCAGTACGGAGACCTTTGGCACGGCCCCCTAACACTGCTGACCTAATTAGGAATGGTCGTAGTCAGGCAACTTTGCTACGCTGGAACTCCGCGTAGTTTTCCGCAATTACGCTTTGCAAACTACGGCAACAAAATCAGAAACTTCGCTACATTTGCATTTCGTAGAATACCCGTTAAAATACGGAAGCTTCGCGTAGTTGATGCGGACGCTTATGCCCTTATGCGGAAAACTTTCCGCAATTATCCACTAACTATGGGCATGGGTGAACTAATATATGCATACATTCTACCTTCCAATGCGGAATTCTATACGGATAGAAGGGCAATAATATTTCTGTGCTTGTGCAATGATCCATATAGATGCAGTTACTGCACGCGTAGTTGACTTCGCAATACATACATCAACTACACATAGCGGGCGAAGCTCCACATAGCGGGACTACGACTACGCGGAAATACGTACGTGAAGTTTTTAAACTTCGTCTATGAACTATGGTGCGTAGTTGCGGACTATGATGCGTAGATTCACACTGGCGTAGTTTAGGAGCAAACCCTAGACCTAATTATGATGATTACATAAACTTTTGCATAATTCACGAAATTACGATTATAGTCATAATCAAAAATTCATAATTTTGAGAAAATTATGCAAAATTGTGCGTTTATGTGGAATTTCGTAATTACAATTATTTTTTTTGTAATGAACCCCTTCAGGAGTCAGGACCACGTGCTTCCCCCCCCCCCCCCCACCCTAAAGACCAGGCCATTTTTCACAAAAAGGGCCACTGCCTCATTAAGGCCTCACTGCAGGGCTGCACAACTCAGCACACAAGTGATCACCCCCCCCCCTCCTCTTCTCCCCACCAATAGAGCTCTCTGTTAGTGGAGTCTGATCGCTTCCCCAATGTGTATTTTTTTTTGGGGGGGGGGGGGGTAAATATTTTTCTTATTTATTTTTAAATAAGTGTATTGACTTTTTATTTTTATCCCCGCTCCCTCCCTCCCCCCCACTTCAGCCTATGACAGCTGATCACTCCCTAGACTACATAGGGGACATTCGTGTCACGTGGCTGTCCCCAGTACAGCATTGTCTTAGATTGCAACACTGTACTGAGTAAATAGATAGCAGTTTTGACGTCTAACAGTGTCTTAGCGGCGATCGCCGCTGGGAGGCTGATGGCGGAGCGGAGCTCCGTCATTCATGCGGAGATGCACGATCTCCTTCGAATCCCCGCCCCCGGAGTTGACACCAGTTGACGTTAGGCGGTCCTGGGGATGCCACCTTGATCACGCACATGGGTGTTAGGCAGTTGTTAGGTAGTTTAAGCAAATCGGAATTTCGTGTTTAACACAGAAATGTGTCCGTTCTCAAAATTGTGTTCCAGTACGTCTGGAGCCTCCTAATACATTTAAAGTGACAACATGTGCAGGGACCTTTGCAGATCTTGCAAGGCCCAAAATCAAGTGTTTCAGCATGCATGACCGCTAAGTGCACCTTGACAAACAGCACCTGTCTTAGAAGTGGCTGCAGGTAGAGCCTCCTGATACATTTAAAGCAACAGCACGGGCAGGGACCTTTGCAAAATCAGATATTGCAAGGCCCAAAACTAAGTGCCTCAGCATGCATGACCGCTAAGGGCACCTTGACAAAGAGCACCTGACAATTGTTGGAGATGCTCTAAAAATGGGAGCTCCCTCCTGCACATCTTTTGGACATGTGACAAAATTTGACCGTTCTGGAATCTAGGAAAATGTACACTTCTGGGCGCAGAAGATCTCCTCCATCCTAATTCCTTTCACCCTGGAAATGTACTTACTACATATGATTCCCTTCCCATCCAAATCATACAAGAGATGTCTCCTAAGACATTTGTTAAACGCTGCTAAAGCTCTGATTCCCCTATATTGGAAAACAGATATTATTCCTACTATGGCAATGTGATGGAGAAGGGTAAATGAGATAGCAGATATGGAGGAGATCATTCTAGCAGCCCAAGACAGGATGGACCTATATGTTGAAATTTGGGCAGTATGGTACGATTTACAAGATTCCCAGGCATATTTATTATTATAATTTATTTAATGTATTTATAAAGCGCCAACATATTACGCAGCGCTGGACAATAAATAGGGATACATACAATATTTAGGGGTGACATACAGCAATAAGACAATACAGGAATACAAGAAAGACCAGACCATGCAGCATAGTATGAGTACAAGGTAATGCTTAGTCAGTCACTGGAAGGGAGTATGGAGATTAGGCAAGTTAGGTTCACTCAGATGCCTAGCCTAGATGGTCCTTTGGGTTCACAGTAATGCATGTGCAAGATCAGGTAGGACACAAAAGGAGGAAGACCCTGCCCAAAGGCTTACAATCTAAAGGGAGAGGTAGGGACACGAGAGGTAGGAGACCAGAGTTCAACTGTGGGTTTAGAGCACTTGTGAGGGGTAGTAGGCCAGAGTGAAAAGGTGAGTTTTGAGGGCTTTCTTGAAGATGTTGAAGGAGGGGGCTGCCCTAATGGGTGGAGGTAGGGAGTTCCATAGTGTTGGAGAAGCTCTTGAGAAGTCCTGGAGGCGTGCATGGGACTGGGTGATGCGGGGGGCGGTTAGGCAAAGTTAATTGGAAGAACGGAGTGAGCGGCTAGGTGTGTACCTTTGAGTAAGATCGGAAATGTAGGTTGGACAGGTTTTGTGAACAGATTTGTAGGTCAGACACAGTATCTTGAATCTGATTCTGGACTGGATAGGAAGCCAGTGGAGGGATTCAAGGAGGGGGTCCGCCATGGTGGAGCGATGGGAGCAGTGGATAATTCTGGCTGCTGCATTCATTATGGACTGCAGTGGGGCTGTTTGGGTCATAGGGAGACCAGACAGCAGGGCATTGCAATAGTCAAGGCGGGAAATTATGAGGGCATGGATGAGGAAGTTGGTGGTGGCAAAGGTCAGGAAAGGGCAAATCTTACAGATGTTACGAAGGTGGAAGTTGCAGGACATTGTGAGGTTTTGGATGTGGGGAGTGAAGGAGAGTGCGGAGTCCAGGGTGACACCCAGACAGCGGGCTTGAGAGGTAGGGTGAATGGCACAGTGGTTAACAGTGACATGCACATCTGGGAGGTTTATGGATGTCCGGGGTGGGAAGATCATAAATTCCGTTTTGTCTAGGTTTAGTTTAGGAATCTAGCGGACATCCAGGAGGAGATGGCTGATAGACAGGAGGAGACCTTGTCCATGGTAGTGGTGGATATGTCAGGGGTGTGGAGGTAGATCTGGGTGTCATCTGCATACAGATGATAGTTAAAACCCATGGAGGAAATAACCTTGCCAATGGAGGATGTGTATAGGGTGAACAGTAGGGGGCCAAGGACCGAACCTTGGGGGACTCCCACCGAGAGGTGGTTGGGGGTGGACGAGGACTCATTGAAGGTGGTCGTGAAGGAGCGGTTGGAGAGGTAGGATGAAAGCCAGGACAGGGCAAGATCGTGAATGCCCATGGACTGGAGGGACTGGAGGAGTAGGGGATGATCTACTGTGTCAAAAGCTGCTAAAAGATCAAGAAGGAGGAGAATGGAGTATTTACCTTCAGCTTTAGCTAAGGCAAGGTCATTGACCACTTTGGTGAAAGCAGTTTCGGTTGAGTGGGCAGGCCGAAATCCAGATTGCAGTGGGTCTAGCAGTGAGTTGGCATTGAGGAACTGGGTCAGGCATTTGTGAATCAGACGCTCAAGGAGTTTTGAGGCAAAGGGGAGGAGGGAGATAGGACTGTATTTGGAGGGTAGCGAGGGGTCAAGGGAGGGTTTCTTGAGCAGGGGTAGTACAGTGGCCTGCTTGAAGTCTGAGGGGAAGGTGCCTGTGGATAGGGAGAGGTTGAACAGGGTAGTGAGGACTGGGGCCAATTCCGTGAAGTGAGGCTGGAGTAAATCAGAAGGGATGGGGTCAAGGGGGGAAGTAGTGGTATGGGAAGTCTGCAGTAGGTGGATGACTTCCTCAGTGGTAGTAGGAGTGAAGGATGTGAGGGGAGGATAGGGTGGAGGAGGAGCTGGTTGGGAGGGGGTGGGAGGTGAAGATTGGAGATTTGATATTTCCTGGCGGATGGAGACAATTTTGTTGGTGAAGTGGGTGGCTAAATCTGTGGCAGAGAGGGAGGAAACAGAGGGTGGGGGGGGGGGGGGGGGGTTTAAGCAGGGAGTTGAAAGTGGCAAAAAGACGCCGGGGGTTGGAAGCTTGTGCTCCGATGAGCTTGGTAAAGTATTCCTGCTTCGCATGAGCAAGGGCAGTGTGGAACTGCAGCAGGTTGGTCTTGTACTGTAGGAAATCCTGGTTAAGTCTAGTTTTCCTCCATTTCCATTCAGTGGCGCGTGTTTCTCTCTGGAGGTTGCGAGTATGGGTAGTGCGCCAAGGCTGGGGGTTAGGGGGTCGGTTACAGCAAAATATTGGTGGAGCAGCTTTCTCTTGGGCTCATGAGAGAGTTTGGCAATACTGAGCTGCAGCAAGATTAGAACAGGTTAGGGTGGGGAGAGTGGAGGAGAGGGCATGGAGGGGGTTAGCAAGGACGCTAGGGTTGAGCTTGCGTAGGTCTCACTGCCATCGACCAGGTGGGTGGGCGGGTAGTTTGGAGGTGCTTTCCATGAGGAGGTTGAAGGTGAGAAGGTGATGATCTGAGGGTGGAAAAGGTGCGATGTCAAGGTCTGCAATAGTGGTGGATTTAGTGAATATAAGGTCGAGAGTGTGACGTGCAGTGTGAGTGGGGGTGTTGGTGTGTTGTACTAGTCCAAGTGAGTTGGCAATGGTGAGTAGCCGGGTCACAGCGGAGTTCTGGGCTTCATCGATGGGAATATTGAAATCCCCAAGGATGATGGTGGGGAGGTCAGAGAAGAGGATGTGAGGGAGCCAGGAGGCAAGGTCATCGAGAAATTGTGGGGTGGAGCCCGGAGGACAGTATAAGACCGCAACAATGGCAGGGAGGGGGTGGTAGAGGCGGATGGTGTGGGCCTCGAATGATGTGAATTGTAGGGAGGTAGGTGGGGTGAGGACACGGAAGGTGCAAGACGGGGAGAGGAGCAGACCCACCCCTCCCATATAGGGAGGTGATGTAATATGATGAAGTGTTCAATAACAACTCTTTAAATGGATAAGAATCCTGGTTGTTAGTTGTAGATCCTCGTCTATGGTTATACCATTTACATATATTTTTTAGATATTTTGAGGCAACTTATCTATACGCCTGTTGGATTCTTGACCTTATCAGTTACATATGTTGATATTGACAGTCTGTTGTTCTAATTTCCTGTATTTCATCATTATGCATCTTTTGTGTACTCCATATCACTGGATGTAATTTGCTTATGTTTTTTTTTTCTATTCTGTAATGATATTTTTTGCTGACAATAAACTTGAAAGCGAAAAAAATAACCCTACAATTTTGCCATGCTAAACTGATCTACATTGCAGGCTTAAATAGAAACATTTTAGCACAATCATTGCAAAAAGAAAAAAAATCCAACTTTATTGAACAAGTTAAAAACTTGAAAGGCAGTCTAGTTCATAGTACACAGGATATTGCCCGGGCATTTTTTGAATGTTACAGCAACCTTTATAAACTAGAATCTATAGGAGCACCAATAATGCCACTGCAAGATATCTGGTTCACTAAAGTCCTGAGTCTAGGAGATGCTCAGAGGGGAATCCCTGGCCTCTCCAATCACATCAGAAGAGGTTTTTTTCAAAACAACTAATAACTTGGTTAAAGGGAAACGCCCTGGACTGGCCAGTTTTTCTTGGCTAATGTATTTGAATGGGGTGGGTCACACCAGAGCGATGTGATTTTCTCCCAAACACAAATGCGGGTCCTGCAGCATTTCTGCAGATTTCTGAGCCGATTCAGCCTCAATGTTATAGTAGAGTATAGGAAAGTGGAAATTTGCTCTGAAAAGCGCTAGATCAGAGCAAATTTTTTTTCTTACAGAAGCTGTTCAGTTACAGCTCTACTGTAACAAAAAAAATAAATAAAAAAATGCTACACCAAAATGCTCTAAAAATCACTAGGAATGATTAGAAAATTGTTGGGCACATGCCTAAAAGCACCTAAAATCACTAAAAAAAGCACTGAGCATTTGCGATTACGCTAGCGCTTTTTGGTGTGCACTGGTTTCAACTCTGGGGGACTCAAATGTATTATCTTCCTACTCCAATAAGGCTGTTATTTCACTTTTGCCAAAGGAAGGCAAATCTCCTCTAGGCTGTCAAAATGATAGACCGATTTCTATATTAAATACCGACGTTAGAATCTACACAAAAATCCTCACTATTAGATTAGATTCAGTAATGGACCAAGTATTAGGTGTCCAACAATCCGGTTTAAGAAAAAATAAACACGTATCCAATAATATTTTATTTATACCTGTTGAAAGATTAATGCTACGTACACACATGCGACAACGATCGTTCGTTAAGAACGACGAACGAACTTTTAATTGATGAAAGAACGACCTAAGTAAAGGTAGTTTTAAAATGTGTGTAACGATCTGATCGTTAGAACGAACGTTACATCACAGAAAGCAACTATTGCGCCTGCGCATAAAAATGAGAAGTTCCATGGAGAAATAGTGAAATGCGCATGTCAAGCCTAGTACGAACGATCGTTTCCAACGATGTACTACTTTTGCAAACGATCGTCGTTGGTTAAAATCCGCCGAGACAGAACTTTCTTTTGTAGCGATTTGGCTCGTTCGTCGTTTGCCTTAATAGTCGGTGGTTCGTTTTTTGTAACGATCGTCGTTGGTAAAGATCGGGGAACGATCGTTACAAACGACTATAGTCGCATGTGTGTACGCACCTTTAGAAAGAAGGAATTACCATTACTGTCAATGCTAAAAAAACATTTGACAGAATAGATAGATATGATTGGTCTGTAGTGCAAAAGATTGTTGTGCGACCTTTTCTTTGTCTCTTTACTTTTTTCTTGTCTTTTTATTTCTGTTTCTTCTCTCTTTTCCTTCTTCTGCACTTTCTTGTATTCTTTTTCTTTATAATTAATATACTTGGAATCTATATTGAAGTATTTAACAAGCACCCTAGGTCAAAATACTTTTTGAGATATTAATAAGCACATTGCCCAATATTTTATCTGTTTAGATTTTTGTTTTGGCTTTTTTTAAATTTCATTTAGTTATGCTATATAGTTTAACATTATATGAAATTAGATTTGAATGAACAACGATGCATGGCAAAAAAAAAAAAAAAAAAAACACACCTTTCAGTAATGTATAAGCTATAGTATACTAAAACGATTTGACATAATTTGCAAATGGTGGATGAAGAACAAGATCATTTTGTCATATCAATACCCTGAAATGTTACTTTTGAGCTAATTTTTGAACCATCTTTACTTGTTAGGCACTATCATCCACCGCATTGATTTATCTGACTTATTATTGATTAACCACTTCAATACCAGCAGTGTCTGGCCTCTTAAGGACCAGAGACTGCTAGTCCAAAAACCGGGCTTACCGACAACACGCCGCACAAATCTGCCACTACCACTGATCGTGCCACTCTCCCTTCACTGAAGTTAACTTGCTCTGCTGTGGCTATAACAGCAGAGCTCTGTGAGCCAGTCAGGAACTGATTTTCCAGGCTTTTGACCCTGTGATCAATGTGAGCCAATGAGATTGCCTCACAGTGATCACAGGGTCAGGAGCCAACAAAATCATAGAGCTCTCTGCTGTCATACCAACAGCAGCACGAGTGAGCTGCAGCAGCAGGAGAGCAGCTGTAGTGGTGGGTCCATGCGGAATGCAGAAGTTGAAATCTACGCCCTGGTAAGCTTAGGCGGACACAAATAGGGTGTATATTTTATTTACATTCAGCCATCTGAATGTAGTTAGCATACTGCATTTTTCATTAGTGTTTAATGTTTAATGCTTCTTCGTTTATTGTTTTTCTGTGTCCCTGTTAACCACTTAAGTACCAGCAGTCTCTGCCCCCTTAAGGACCAGAGACCGCTGGTACAGAAACGGCAGAATCCCGACGAATCGCCCCGCATACCCATCGCAATTGCCATCACCGCCTCACATTGGGATCCTGGCCCACCCACTCTGCCGTCTCTATAACGGCAGAGTTCCTGTGAGCCGGCCAGGGGCTGCTTTCATTGGCTCTTGGCCCTGTCTTTCGATGTAAGCCAATGGGAGCGGCTTACATTGAAAGACAGGGCCAGGAGCCAATGAAATCTGCTCCTGACCCGCTCACTGGGCTCTGCCATCATAGAGACAGGCGGATGCGCGCAGCGATGGCTAATTGAACTCTCCGCCCTGCCAGCCAGGTGACCACCAAAACAGGGCATAGATTTCAATTAGCTTGGTCCCAAAGTAGTTAAGGTGGGTCTTATCATGGAGCACCCTACAAAACTGCATGGAGTGTTAACTTGTGAAGAACATTAATTTCTTTAACTGCTTTCAGTGCTTCATGATTGAAATCTATGTTTTTCCTGTTTATGGCCATTTATTCCTGCTTGGGCAAAGATTTTAATTATCCTTGATTTGCGGTGTTGTCACTCTTGCCATTCACACCGCTGTTCATGATGTCACTGAACCCACTCACTCTATGGGCCTGATTCACAAAGCGGTGCTAACAGTTAGGATGCTGGTGAAAAGTCCTTTATCACGCCTAAACTCAGTTTAGGCATGATAAGTTTAGGTGTAATAAGTTTAGGTGTGATAAGTTTAGGTGTGATAAGTTTAGGCATGTTAAGTTTAGGTGTGAT
Source organism: Hyperolius riggenbachi (assembly GCF_040937935.1). NCBI lineage: Eukaryota > Metazoa > Chordata > Amphibia > Anura > Hyperoliidae > Hyperolius > Hyperolius riggenbachi. The sequence goes on from NC_090652.1 coordinate 310,833,669, forward strand.
GAGTTTAGGCATGATAAGTTTAAGCACCAACTGGGTTAGCACCGCAGTGCACAGCTGATCAAAAGTTTTGCACTAGCAAAGTCTTGTGCACTTCGCATAGAGTTTAATGGCACTGCTTTGCGTGCGGGGCTTTGCGTGCGATCTAAACTTATCTAAACTTAGCATGCCTAAACTTATCATGCCTAAACTTATCACACCTAAACTTATCACGCCTAAACTGACTTTTCACCAGCATGGTGCAATGGTTATCATGCCTAAAGTCTCTAACTGGGTTATCACCGCTTTGTGAATCGAGTCCAGTAGGTGCATGTGCCAGTTGGAGATTCAAAGAAGAATTTTCTGGAGTTACCTTCAGTTCACTATGGTGCCAGATTTTAGAGGTGTGGATGATTTTCCAGGGAGATTGATTGAAGACCTCAGAAGATTACAACACATGGAATAGTTCTGTAGACAACTATCTTCAAACTTGGTGAGATCTGCCCTATAGGGATCAGTTTATTTTCCTTTATAACTTCAAATCGTATATCATTGCGGGCTCCAAGTATGTATGACTGCCATATATGTAGGTAGAAAAAAACAAAGTCTTGTAAAAGTAATACCTTTTAATGGCTAACTGATAAAGTTAAATAATGCAAGCTTTCTGGGATCTAGTCCCCTTCTTCAGGCATATTTCCAGATGTTAGCTGTAGTAAAACACTGACGCAGGTAAATAGCAAACATGAAGATGGCAGTTGTGCTGGTTGCTGTTTAGCAGTGAGATGTCAGGTGATCAGCAGGCTGGAGCCAGTGAGCTCATGCAAGCAAACATGAAACCTAGCAGGTTTCTGAAGATCATGAAGCCAAGTCAATCATGTAACATAAGGAGTCATGAATCCCATTACACAATTTAACCCTTCTGTTAATGTCTTGAATATTTTCATAAATTTGTACTAAGAAATCTTTCTTGCTTGTTCATTTTTTAAGTTACCCTTAAGAATAAGTACTTTGAGATCTTGCATGCTGTGTCCTGGTGGGCCAACACTTCTGTGAACCAGGACACAGCATACAAGATCTCAAAGTACTTATTCTTAAGGGTAACTTCATAAATGCAAGCAAGAAAGATTTCTGAGTACAAATTTATGAAAATAATCAAGACGTTAACAGAAGGGTTAAATTGTGGAATGGGATTCATGACTCCTTATGCTACATGATTGACTTGGCTTCATGATCTTCAGAAACCTGCTGGATTTCATGTTTGCTTGCATGAGCTCACTGGCTCCAGCCTGCTGATCACTAATGATGGGCGAACAGTGTTCGCCACTGTTCGGGTTCGCCCAGATTTTGGCCTGATCGGGTTCGGTTCGGCACCCCCCAAACACCTCATGGTGTTCGGGAGGGTGCTCGGCCACGTTGCCCGAACCCAAACAGGCCTTCTTTGTTCGGCCGAACACAGCCGTGTCCGGCCGAACAAAGCCTAGGGTCCCAGCATAAAGGGAGAGCATGCCCCGAGCGCGGGGGGGGGGTCGGAAATGCCCCCCACCCCTCCCCGCTAAGCTCTCCCTTCTGCTGAACCCTATAAAATTAAATCTAAGTCCCCCGAAGGTACCTTGCAGGCTGGCAGGAGGAGGGCAGGAAGCGGGCAGCCGGAGAGCATAGGCGCTAGTACCATCTGGTACTTCCGCCCTCTCTCTGACGCACTTCCTGTTTACATTTGTAAGTCGCGTCAAGAGACAGCAGGAGTACCGCGATGACGCGTACGAGGGTACGCGTCATCATGTAGATGACGCGTACCCTTGTACGCGTCATCGCGGTACTTCTGCTCTCTCTTGACGTGACTTACAAATGTAAACAGGAAGTGCGTCAGAGAGAGGGCGGAAGTACCAGATGGTACTAGCGCCTATGCTCTCCGGCTGCCCGCTTCCTGCCCTCCTCCTGCCAGCCTGCAAGGTACCTTCGGGGGACTTAGATTTAATTTTATAGGGTTCAGCAGAAGGGAGAGCTTAGCGGGGAGGGGTGGGGGGCATTTCCGACCCCCCCCCCCCCCCCGCGCTCGGGGCATGCTCTCCCTTTATGCTGGGACCCTATAGGGGGCCCCAAAGGGACATGTTCGGGTTGGGTTCGGGGTTCGGCCCGAACATGCCGAATATCGGGGGCATGTTCGGCCGAACCACCCCGAACCCGAACTTCAGGATGTTCGCCCAACACCACTGATCACCTGACATCTAACTGCTAAACAGCAACCAGCACAACTGCCATCTTCATGTTTGCTATTTACCTGCGTCAGTGTTTTACTTCAGCTAACACCTGGAAATATGCCTGAAGAAGGGGACTAGATCCCAGAAAGCTTGCATTATTTAACTTTATCAGTTAGCCATTAAAAGGTATTACTTTTACAAGACTTTATTTTTTTCTACCTACATATATTGTTTGGCTAACACGGTACAGAAACCTTTTTACTACTATGACTGCCATAGTTTTTGCACCAGCCTTTGTGTTTGGTGAGTGAACGCATGTCTGAGGTAAATGTTTTAATTAACCACCTTAGCGGTATGGACGAGCTCAGCTCGTCCATTACCGCCAGAGGGTGCCCCTCAGGCCCTGCTGGGCCGATTTTTATGAAATAAAGAGCAGCACACGCAGCCGGCACTTTGCCAGCCGCGTGTGCTGCCCGATCGCCGCCGCTCTGCGGCGATCTGCCGCGAGCAGCGGCGAAGGAGGGTCCCCCCAGCCGCCTGAGCCCTGCGCAGCCGGAACAAAAAGTTCCGGCCAGCGCTAAGGGCTGGATCGGAGGCGGCTGACGTCAGGACGTCGGCTGACGTCCATGACGTCACTCCGCTCGTCGCCATGGCGACAGGAGAAGCCAAACACGGAAGGCTGCTCATTGCGGCCTTCCGTGTTACTTTTGGCCGCCGGAGGCGATCAGAAGAACGCCTCCGGAGCGCCATCTAGTGGGCTTTCATGCAGCCAACTTTCAGTTGGCTGCATGAAATAGTTTTTTTTTAATTTCAAAAAAACCCTCATACAGCCGCCCTGGCGATCTTAATAGAACGCGAGGGTGGTTAATCTTCTGGCCAAAAGAATATGTAGCTACTATGTAGTCCTTAGCCTTAGTTGTGACTTGTCTTTGCATTCTATATAAGCCTGCATTTAGCTAGCCTTTGTAAGTCTTTTTTGTTGTTATTTTTTATTGCAATTTTAGTATACAATGTAGCTCTAACTTTTGTTGTAATATAGGATGTGTTTGTTTTCCACTTAACCTGCTTGGCGGTATGATTTTTTTCGGATTTTAGGGTCTAAAAGTGGTATAATTTTTTGCACCCTTTCAGACCCTAAAACCTGGAACAAATCATGCTGCCAGGGAGATTTGCACAGCCTCAGCAATCACTCACCTCCCTGGCTCCAGCGCTGCAGTTATGCCTCCATCCTCCGGGTGGCACTGCAACTCTAAAGTGATATGTCATGATGACATCCGGGCGATCTCACCAGGAGGAAGCAGAGCCCCGGAGGACGGAAGAAGAATAGCATCCGAGGTTGGGATCCCTTAGAGTTATGTAGAAACACTCCTGCTGTGCCCATTGCTCTGCATACAGCCTCCGGCAGATACCCCAAGCACAGGTCGGGATTACTGCTCTGAGCTGCGGTTTTCCACCCCAACCCTAGCTCGGGGCTACCGCCAAGGAGGTTAATGCATTTGTATTATCTGAGTAATTTCAAAACATGGCACAACAGGACTTTTTTGTGAATAGTTTATATTGAAACACAGGTTGATAGATAACAGCATATTAAAATGGTGAAACAATGCACATGGTCAATGAATAATGCACAATGTTTTTCCAATTATTATTATTATTATTATTATTATTATTATTATTATTATTATTATGTCCTTTGTTCATTTGCTGTGTGCATTGTTTCAACATTAATAAGTTGTTATTAAAGAGAAGCGCCACAACGACATATAATGGAATGCAGCAAATTATTCAGGACACCCACTTGTATGTTAAATATCGTAATATTATCATCAGAAACACTTCCTATACATAAATATTGCTGTTTATTGGTATGTAGCCTCCCTCCCACTGAGGCTCTGCCTTGGCTTTTTATTATGCAGGATGCTCACACACAGATCATTCTTGGAGACCCAATGCCCATATGCAATTCACTTTTTCTCCTGAGTTTTCTCCTAGGAGATAATTTTTCATGTTCTATTTAAAATAACTTTTTAGCATTTTGCAACTGACAAAGTACATAAAAGTAGGTGACCACGTTCTATCAGAATTATTTTCAGCATGTTCTTGCTTGCTTGTGGCGTAAAAGGCATTTTAATGACAATTTTAAAAATATCACCTTGGGTCCTAGGAGACAACTAAGGAGAAAAAGTGAATTGCGTATGGGCCCGGGTGTCAGTTGCATTTGCTTGGGAGCTCTCAGTAAATTAACATTTAACAGTGATTACTTGACACTACTAAAGATGTCGCCACTTGTGCTAAATTTCAAAAAGTAAATCAGGGAGAGAAAAGACTATGCAATGGGCAGGGCAAATGCTGACTAAATATTTATAAATAAATAGAGGTAGTCATCGGTTAACGAAGGAGATAGGGACTGTCATCTCGTTCTTAACCTGAATCTGTCCTTAAGTCGGGACAGCGCCGGATTTCTGTGATTTAAAAGTTTTTAAGTAGTTTAACATTGACCTAAAGACGCCATGTGTGTGGGGGAGGTGAGCAGCTACATACTGCACACCTACCGTGCCCTGGCGTCACCATCTGCCTCTACTAAACACCTCCGTATCATTACAGAAATCCGCGTCCTCTGACCCGGATACTGTTCCTGCTCTGCGCATGCGCAGAGTTCCGGGTCGCCTCCTGGCCTGCATCAGAGGAAGCGGATCTCTGTAATGATACGGAGGTGTTTAGTAGAGGCAGAGGGTGGCGCCAGGGCACGGGAGGTGTGCGGTATGTAGCTGCTCACCTCCCCACACACACATGGCGACTTTAGGTCAATTTTAAACTACTTAAAAACATGTAAATCATAGAAATCCGGCGCTCGTGGTGATGTCATCGATGGGGCGGAGCTATCGGTGGGCCGTTCGTATCGGCAGGGCGTTCGTAAAGCGGGCGTACGTAACCCGAGGACTACCTGTAATTTTATTTTGACTACAGTTCTTCCTTAAATTTACAGGGCGTTGGGATATTGACTATGTGTGATGATCCGCTCAGCTGGCTGCACAGGCAGACAGCTGTTTGTCCATTCCTCTAGTCTGTGGGCTGCAGGTCTCTGGAACAGAGACCTGTCTTTCCATTGCAAGTTTCTGTTCTGTTCTCTTGCTGGGGAATTTGCATACATTCGTTATGCAAATCCCCTACCTGCCTTCTTTGATGACTGGCACTATAAGAGCTTTATGTTTCCCAGAATGCTTCGCTGGTCATTTCCCTTCCATGCTCAGTTCCTGATGGACACTGCTGGAGTGTCAGCCATTGCTATCTAGTATAGTTAATTCCTGGGGGTTGCTTTAGGCTCCCCTTCTAGCCCAGTCAGGTTGTATTATCTGTATTGCCTGTTCTGTCTTGTCTTGCCTTGCCTGTTTGCCATTGTCCTGTCCCTATGGTGGTTGACAGGAAATGGTTCTGATCTATGTTCTTGGAGTATAGCTGGTGCAGCGGTTGCTACCAGCTATCTCTTCTGTTCTGTCTTCTGGGATCGCGCTAGCTACTTTGTGCGAGCGCTGGGGATCCTTCTGTTCTGTCTCCTGGGATCGCGCTAGCTACTTTGTGCGAGCGCTGGGGATCCTTCTGTTCTGTCTTGTCGGTCGCGATTGCGCTGTCACCAGCGGCGGTTGATAGCGAATCGTTCTGTCTTGCTGAGATCGCACTAGCCGCTAGCGTTAGCGGCTGTGGATCTTTCTGATCTGTGTTCCTGCTTGGATCACACTTGCTCTGGCGGAAGAGCGGTGGATCCTTCCTGCCTAGTTCTTGTTTTTCGTGTGTCTGTCTTGTCCGCTGCGCTTGCTACAGACTCGGTGAGGTAACCGTTAAGCAAGCGCTCGCGTCCCCTGTTTCATGTTTGTCTGTTTATGGTTAGTTAGGCGTGCTTGTCTCTATTGTGCTTATCACGTGGAGATCGCGCATAACCGCGTGCACTGTTGCGAATGAGTGCGGTGTTCGCGGTTAGCTAGCGTTGTTATTTTCCATATCTCCTTATTGTATTTGCTGTGCCTTTGCTACCCTCGTATTCTATTCTGTTCTGCCTTGTGTCACGTCTCGCGATCGCACCTCTCGCGATTGCGTTCCTATTTCGTATCTGCTGTTGTGTGTGCGCGGTCGCGGAGTGGCGACTGGATTGGCGCACACACATACAACCTATCCCTTTTGCTCAATCTCATTCGCAATCGCCTCTCTTGCGATTGCGTTCTGCGCTTCGTACAATTCCTGTCTGGCACTTGTGGAGGTACAGAGGATTGGTTCCTCTGCACTCCCCAGCGCCATCTGCCGACAGGAATTTCCCTCTACAGGTGCGTAGCACCTTTTGCTGGGTTCCTGCAAATTATACGCTTGTGGAGGATCTCCGCCGTGTCAGCGCACGCGTTGTGCGCTGATCACGGGGAAAGTTCCACAATCGTGACAGAATGACCAGCCCAACCCAAAACCCCAGTGTAGACGGAATTTCCGATTTGTACGATTTTGTCGAATATGGCTCTTGTACCTTTAAGAGATTTAAAAAACTTGAACCTGAATCAGCAGACGAATTTTTGTCTGAGTGTACGAAACTGTTAGCGAACCCTGAATTCCAATGCACCCCAGTGTCTACCTGGGCCCCCCAAATGGTCTACATTCTGTTGGGGGGCGAAATGTCAATGTGGGGTTATGATGTGTTAAATCATACCACCCTGAGTCAAAGACCCCTGGAATTCTTGGCCTTTTTAATTCACAATTGGCTGAGATTACCTCAATTACCATACCCCCTTAATGAGTTGTTGTCAGCAGCTCAATCAGCTGTTCCATCTACTCTTTCATCCACAAAGCAGCCATCCAAAACCTCTAAGTCTAAACGTAAAAGATCTAGGAAGGCTTCCCAGCGGAAAGATCCATTGCCCCTAGCAACCACAAATAAAGAGGTTATTTCTGTCAAGTCTGAAATGGGCAAAACCATGCAGTATGATAATGATGTTTATAATGCATCTGCTGATCAGTTTCCAGGGTTTTTGCCCCAATCCAAAGCTTATGTGGATCCTGCTATAGGTAGGATCGCACACTACATTAAAGCAGTTAAAAAATCTGTTCTTGTTCCTGAACTCCACCCCTATGGAGATTATTTGGATACTGGCCTGTTTGAACCCCCATTTGCTTCCTGGGATATTGGGGCCTTGCTGGAAGAATTCGATTTTGATTGGAAAGTCTTTTGCGATTTTTACATCGCAAAAAGCGAAGATGTCTTGAATGCTTGTCTCGATTCTATGTACCTTCTGATTGATTCCGATGAATGTGACAAGGATGATGTGGATCTGGTGATCTATGTATGGCAAACGATTTTGGATGAGTTGCACACACACCAACCAATTGATTCCAATAAAGAGACATCTTTGTCGGATGATTGTTCCTGCCTTTCTGGGGTAAAGCATGAGAGTCTTGACTTTGTGCAATCTGAAATGAATGAGTGTGCTGCTGTGGTTGGTTCCTGTGCGAATCCCGAAGGATTCTCTCCTGACAGTGTGCAGTTTGAATCTGTGCGATCTATTGCCTGTTTCTCGGATGTTCCTGCAGATTGTGATCGGCATGAGTCTGCCGGTTTCCTCAAGGATGTGTGGGATCCTTTGTCAGTTAGAAACAGATCTTTGAGATCTTCTGTCTGTGACCCTGCTATGGGGAAAATTTCTCGACTATGCAGCGTCAAAAGTAAAATTTTTATGCCTAATAAAGTTTATCCTGTTGATGTCGCCATTTCTTTTGCAAATGAATCTATGTCTTATTCTGTTCGCACCTGTGCAGGCCTGTTGCCTGATGACAGTTGCTCCAGTGTTTCTGTTCTAGATGCCTTGCAGTCTGCTCCGCAGATCGCGGAGGTTTGCGATATGGAAGCGTCAGTTTCGCAACCTAAAGCGATCTTGGATCCGCAAATTTTGCGTTCTGACTCCTCGGATTCGACATTGTTAGCCGAATCTAAGAGTGAGACAGCGCTTCGGTTTTGTGAATCTGATGCTGAAGCTTCTTTACCTTGTCCAGAGAAGCTTTCTCTGAACCTGCCCTGTACCATGCATGAAGGCATGATGTCCACTTGCATTGACATTTGCGAGTCTGATTCTGAAGAAAGTATTGACTCTCCACCCAGTACTCTGGATGAGTCAATATTGCCTTGTACAATATCTCCTGCCCTGCCCCTAGAGGCTCGTCTAGGTATTGCTGCTATTTTTACCTGTCTTTCTGCAGTTTTGGAATTGCAAGCTAGTTTGACTACTACGCAGAGTTCTGGGTGCAGCGAGATTAAAGTTAGGGAGTCAGTGTGTGGTCCAGTGAATATTCCTGTACGTTCCACTCATGATGATGAAATTCAGTCTCAGTTTATGGTGGAACCTTCCCTGGGACATCTGCCCTGTTCTCAAAATAAAGTTCCAGTTTTGCCCTGTAACATGGATAGTACAGAATCCTTCTTAGACAACTTGAAAAATGATGTTCCTGAGGTCTTGTTTGATGATCTAAAGGTCTCCGAGTTCCTCCCAAAGGGTGCAGAACTTGTAGGAGATGTCTCCTGCCCCCCAGGTCCTTCCGAGGTGTTGCCCATTTCAGTAGGCATTGCTGCCTTGCTGACTACTTTTGCAGCTCTTGTGGAGCTTCATTCATGTGTAGTCAATGATGATATTACAGTTACAGAAAATTCTGAATTTGAGTCCGAGTCTTCTTTTGAAAGACCAGTACCTGTGATCTTTACTCGTGATGATTTTCTGCCCGGTACTGGTTTTGGTCTTGTCGTGTCGGACTCTGAGGTTGGCAGTTCCCCGACATGTCCTGAGGTTTCTCCTGTACTAGTGTACCCCGATGTGCTCTGTGACCCAGAAAGCCCAAGTGTGCCTCGGTTACCAGCGTACTCAGATGCTTCCTCTGTGGAGACATGTTCTGATATAGCCTGCCTGCTTGCATGCCCAGAAGTGGTCCCTGAAAGTCCTGATCTTGATGGGTGTCCTGCTAATTTTGAGTCTGGAATGATCATAGGTTCCATAGGGGTTCTTGGTGGTTCTCCATGTGAGCCTGGTGAGCGTTCTGGCTTCTTGGGATCTCTGCGGAGCTTCAAGGCGTTCTGGGAGATTCCGGGAAAAGTTTTGCTTGGTGCCCTGAATGCGATCAGCAATGGCTTTGGTGTTGTAAGGGACACTTCGAACAGGTATTGCAGCAGGTTTGGTATTCTTGGACGCTCCTTGGAAGGTGGTGGGTATTGTCTGGAGGGTGTCGATGGCTTCTTCTCTGGTGTCCACAGTCCTGATGGGTGTTGCGCTGGGACTTGCAGTGCTGATGGGCATGTTTCGGTGGCTTCTGCTTCTGATGAGGTCGGTTTCGGATGGACTGACTCTGGAATTGGGCCTTGTCGGGCTGTCCTGACCTTCATGAGTCTTCAGTTAGAGTTTTGTGATGTTACCAGTCTTGAGGGATGTCTGGAATCCATCCCTAGAAGGGGGGGTACTGTGATGATCCGCTCAGCTGGCTGCACAGGCAGACAGCTGTTTGTCCATTCCTCTAGTCTGTGGGCTGCAGGTCTCTGGAACAGAGACCTGTCTTTCCATTGCAAGTTTCTGTTCTGTTCTCTTGCTGGGGAATTTGCATACATTCGTTATGCAAATCCCCTACCTGCCTTCTTTGATGACTGGCACTATAAGAGCTTTATGTTTCCCAGAATGCTTCGCTGGTCATTTCCCTTCCATGCTCAGTTCCTGATGGACACTGCTGGAGTGTCAGCCATTGCTATCTAGTATAGTTAATTCCTGGGGGTTGCTTTAGGCTCCCCTTCTAGCCCAGTCAGGTTGTATTATCTGTATTGCCTGTTCTGTCTTGTCTTGCCTTGCCTGTTTGCCATTGTCCTGTCCCTATGGTGTTTGACAGGAAATGGTTCTGATCTATGTTCTTGGAGTATAGCTGGTGCAGCGGTTGCTACCAGCTATCTCTTCTGTTCTGTCTTCTGGGATCGCGCTAGCTACTTTGTGCGAGCGCTGGGGATCCTTCTGTTCTGTCTCCTGGGATTGCGCTAGCTACTTTGTGCGAGCGCTGGGGATCCTTCTGTTCTGTCTTGTCGGTCGCGATTGCGCTGTCACCAGCGGCGGTTGATAGCGAATCGTTCTGTCTTGCTGAGATCGCACTAGCCGCTAGCGTTAGCGGCTGTGGATCTTTCTGATCTGTGTTCCTGCTTGGATCACACTTGCTCTGGCGGAAGAGCGGTGGATCCTTCCTGCCTAGTTCTTGTTTTTCGTGTGTCTGTCTTGTCCGCTGCACTTGCTACAGACTCGGTGAGGTAACCGTTAAGCAAGCGCTCGCGTCCCCTGTTTCATGTTTGTCTGTTTATGGTTAGTTAGGCGTGCTTGTCTCTATTGTGCTTATCACGTGGAGATCGCGCATAACCGCATGCACTGTTGCGAATGAGTGCGGTGTTCGCGGTTAGCTAGCGTTGTTATTTTCCATATCTCCTTATTGTATTTGCTGTGCCTTTGCTACCCTCGTATTCTATTCTGTTCTGCCTTGTGTCACGTCTCGCGATCGCACCTCTCGCGATTGCGTTCCTATTTCGTATCTGCTGTTGTGTGTGCGCGGTCGCGGAGTGGCGACTGGATTGGCGCACACACATACAACCTATCCCTTTTGCTCAATCTCATTCGCAATCGCCTCTCTTGCGATTGCGTTCTGCGCTTCGTACAATTCCTGTCTGGCACTTGTGGAGGTACAGAGGATTGGTTCCTCTGCACTCCCCAGCGCCATCTGCCGACAGGAATTTCCCTCTACAGGTGCGTAGCACCTTTTGCTGGGTTCCTGCAAATTATACGCTTGTGGAGGATCTCCGCCGTGTCAGCGCACGCGTTGTGCGCTGATCACGGGGAAAGTTCCACAATCGTGACACTATGTTTCTTGGATAAATTGTAGGACACTATACTCTCCCTTTAAACCCATTATTATCTTATCTGGGATTTACCCTTTGGTTCCATATTGCTTTAATATAACTCAAATTCATCAACACAATAAACTTCCACTATTTTTCATCTTCATATTTACCATCTGGCACTGCTTCTTTATTTGAGCTGTGCTATTAGCAATTTGCATGCACTAGATGCTCACTTGCCTTTAAAATTAGTTTTTGTTTTAAAGAGAATCTGTATTGTTAAAATCGCACAAAAGTAAACATACCAGTGCCTTAGGGGACATCTCCTATTACCCTCTGTCACAATTTTGCCGCTCCCCGCCGCATTAAAAATGGTCAAAAACAGTTTTAAAAAGTTTGTTTATAAACAAACAAAATGGCCACCAAAGCCAGAAGTAGGTTGATGTACAGTATGTCCACACAGGGCAGTTTCTAGGCTAAAATGCACCCAGTGCGAGAGTGTAAAATTTGCGCCCCCCCCCCCCCCCCGTGCCGGAGCCAGGTATAGGTGCCTGCAGTATAGGTTAGCTAAGTCTAGTTGCACTCAGTATAGGTAGTGGGCTATAGGTCCCCCCAGTATATGTAGCCAGGCATAGGTGCCCCAGTATAATTGCCCCAGTATAGATTAGCCAGGTAGGTGCCTCCAGTATACATATCCAGTATAGTTCAGGGGCGGACTGGCCAGGGGGGAAGGGGGGCAATCTCCCCCCAGGCCGCCTTTCATTCAGTGATTTAGGGCAGGTCTGGTGTATTTGGGTTTGTTGTAAGGCAATGTGAAACTTGAGGCTAGCTTATAAAAGTGCAATCAGAGGACAGGCAAGCTAGTAAATATACACAGCATGATGCAGAGCTTGCCTGGATGGTCCATGGGCAAACATCTGTATGGTCTCTCCCTATTGTTATTATGACTGCATGTGTGGATACAATGTTATACAAGTTAAAGTTTTTGACAGTCCCTAGACTCCAGGAGGGCTACTTTCTGACTTGTGTGAGAGACTGGCAGGTACAGGAGTCATATTACAGGCAAGTAGCTTCTGTGTGATGTGCAATACAGATAAGCTCTCTGCTCCATCTCAGGCTATTCTCAATTTCTCTCCACTCCTTCTCTCTCTGGGCTAGTGCACGCCAAAATCTCAATAGCAATCGCTAGCAATTTGTGAGTGTGATTTTGTGAAGCGATTTTCAGAGCGATTTTTTTTTTTATGAATTGCTCCAAAAAATGCTACATGCAGTGTGCAACATTTTATGGAGCAATTCTTTAAAAAATAGCTCTGAAAATCGCTTCACAAAATCACACTCAAAAATTGCCAGCGATTGCTATTGCGATTTTGGCGTGCACTAGCCCACAGAGGAGTGGAGAGAAATTGAGAATAGCCTGAGATGGAGCAGAGAGCTTATCTGTATTGCACATCACACAGAGGCTACTTGCCTGTAATAGGACTCCTGTCTCTGCCAGTCTCTCACACAAGTCAGAAAGTAGCCCTCCTGGAGTCTAGGGACTGTCAAAAACTTTTCAACTTGTATAACACCTGCAGTCATAATAACAATGGGTAGAGACCAGACAGATGTTTGCCCACGGACCCTCCAGGCAAGCTCTGCATCATGCTGTGTATATTTACCAGCTTGCCTGTCCTCTGATTGCACTTTTATCAGCTTGCCTCAAGTTTCACATTGCCTTACAACAAACCCAAATACACCAGACACCAGACCTGCCCTAAATCACTGAATGAAAGGCGGCCTGGGGGGAGATTGCCCCCCTTCCCCCCTGGCCAGTCAGTGTAGCTGTATACAGTGCTTCCCTGAGCTAATTACTCTGCAGTCCCCTGGGGAGAGGGAGGGAGAGTTTGCAGCGCCCTTTCCCTGTCTGCGCTCAGGGCTGCCGCATGGCTGCACGGCCCCTAGAAACGGGCCTGTGTCCACACATAGAAAATACATCCATACACAAGCAGGCTGTATACAGCCTTCCTTTTGAATCTCAATAGATCATTTGTGTGTTTACCTTCTTCCCCCTGTAGCTCTCATCCACTAATGAGTGACACGCTGATTGTTTCTTCCTGCAGACAGCTCTGCCCGGTGTCTGTAATTCCTCAGCATGAGACAGCCCAGCCAGCTCCTTTCACAGCCTAACAGAGGAAGATTTATCCAGCTTGTAAAATATAAGAGAGCAGAGAGTCTGCCTAATGTAAATAACACACACGGGAGTGTGCATAGAGGGGGCCTGGAGGGGGGCATGCATAACAGATCAACAACACTAAAGAGTTGGCAGCCTTCCAGACACAGGGCGACAAATCCAACAGGGGAAAGATAAGTTGATTTATTACAGAGACAGTGATAGTAGAAGGTGCTGCAGTAAGCCAGAGCACATTAGAATAGGTTTAGGAACTTGTAGGATGGTGGAAAACAGGATGACATTTTTGTTACAGAGTCTCTTTAAGTGAACAAAACTAGTGTTGGTTGAACAGTGCTCGACACTGCTCGTTATTCCCCGAACATTAGGGTGTTCGAGTCGAGCACTGCATGGTGCTCGTCCGCGCTGTTCGGTCTCCTGCATTTGCAGGCAGCCAATAAGTGTCGATGATGCTTTTTCCACAGCTATGGTCACACATCCTAGCTGGCTGGGACCATAACTGTGATTGGCCGAGCGGGTCACGTGTTCAGTTATATAAATACCTGAACACGCGGCTGGCTCCGTCATTCGCATTGGGGTTTAGCTTGGGGTAGGTAGGAGACAGAGCTAGCGTAGCAGTTAGGTAGGTGCCAGCACTGCCAGCCAGGCCAACCAAGTGCCCCAGCCTCACCACCACTGCCAGCAGCAGCCACAGTGCTCCAGCCTCAACACTGCCAGCAGCAGCCACAGAGCCCCTGCCTCACCACTGCCAGGCATTGGCAGCAGCCACAGTGTCCCAGCCTCACCACTGGCAGCAGCCACAGTGCCCATTAAAAACACATTTTATTGCATTTTACTGTTGCTTATTGTTGAAAAAAAAAACAGTACTTTAAGCATGCATTTTGTCCTCATGCAAGGCCTGGGTTGTGTCACAAAGCGTGGCCTTGTTCTCCTGTACCTCCTCTTCCATCATGTGTGGTGGGTTAGCGTTGCCGGTCCCATTGGTACTAGGACAGCTTTTTAGGATCACATTTGTATAAAATGTATAAATGCATGGCGATAAACTGCATTGGCCATAAGTGTGCAGTTTTTCCCCATACACGTATGCCTTTTTTTGGGAGTTTTATTTGTTTTATTGGCAGTCAAGTATAATTGGTGCACTGCTCTGCAAACATGAGTCCCTGCTTTTATTCTGACCCTAAGATCTATGTGTAAATGCCTCCCCCCCCCCCCCCCACACTATTTCCAACCCATTTTGCAGAAGTTTCCCTCATTTTGCAAGTTTTTTCAGGCCTGCAAAGCCGGCATGCTCGGGTCCCCATTTACTTCCATTAGGCTCGGTGTTCGGCCGAATATCCCGAACATCTGGACAATGTTTGGCCGAGCCGACCCGAGCCTGAATAACTGGGTGTTCGATCAACACTAAACAAAACCCTGCCCTGTACATATGTCAACGTCAGATGCAGATTTTAGCTGATGCAAAGCAGAATGTTCTTATGTTATGTGATATGAGAGGCAAAAAAGATTTGCATTCATTCTTCAACGTCAAACAGAACAATTTTCTGCACTTAGCCCAAACAAAGACGTTGGAAAACCCTTTGTGAATAGGCATCATGCTGCTTTTACCCCCATTGGAAGTAAATTTGTTTTTATCTATCAGTGCTGGTGCATTAGGCATTGCTTTCAACTTGTGGGTCATAAATGTGAACATCAAGGAGTGGAGAAATCGAGGTATCAAACAACCTGACCAAGCTCTCAGTCTTATGGCTTTGACAAATCTTCTTCTGCAAGCTGTGCTGAGCTTCGACATGTTGATGCTGCAAACACAGTTGTTTATGAAATATGACTCAATACACTTGATTCTTATCGGGTTGATGATTTTTCCAGCTTCCTGCAACCTCTGGTTTACCACTTGGCTTTCCACCTACTACTGTCTGAAAATTGTTAACTTTTCAAAGGGAATTCTTTTGTTCCTGAAAATGAGAATCTCAAATTTTCTTCCAAAACTTCTTCTCACATCAACAATTCAGTCCCTTTGTCTGGCAATATTTTCACACTGGAATATTTACATTGGAAATTCAGAGACTATCAGAAATCTGACGCTCAATTCTACAGAGGAAAAAACTTTTGTGGTGGTAAAAAAATATTATTTTCTTGCAGTTTTTCTGGACGCTATTTTACCCTTGATATTGACTCTGATCCCAATAGGCATGACACTGACCTCTCTTTGGAGACACACAAGGAAAGTAAAGAAGAGTCAGTTAAGTTCTCAGGTTCAGGCCCTTGCCACAGCAGCTAGGACCATGATCCTTCTGGTCACCCTCCATGCAGCTTTCTATGGAGCCTGCGTTTCTATACTGATAAAGTCATTTAATGTTATTGAAGTTCCCATGTTACTATGTTGGTATTTTATTTTATTCTATCCTGTTCTGCAGTCCATTGTTATTATAACTGGTAGTCCAAAATTGTGGAAGGCCTGTAGAGAATTCCTCAGTCAGGCTGGCACTGTGTGCAGATTAGGCAGCAGCAATGCAAATGCGGAGCAAAAATAAACACATTTCAGATAACTAAGGACTTAATGCTGGCAATACACCATGAGTTTTTTCGGCAGATAGATGACTCGATAGATAATTTCCGACAGGCCCGATCTGATTTTGATCCTTTTTCTGATTGATTTTCTCATAGAAGTGTATGGAAATCAATTAGAAAAATCAATCAGAAAATCGATCAGAAAGTAATCTGCCAAAAAACTCATTGTGTATTCCCAGCATTATACAGTACATGATCTATAAAAAACATACTACATATGCAGAGTGCATTAAACACATGATGAATCAATTTAAAATGGGATAATAATAATATCAATAATAATAATAACAATAATAATAATAATAATAATAATTAATAAAATAAAATGTAAAATAGAAAAAAGTAGGTTAAGATAACTTAATACATGGATTCAATAACTTTGCACTACATTTTTAATGTATATTACTACTATTTAGGTCGAGTTTACCTCTTATGGATACTGCTAATTGAAATCTACATCCTGTTTACTGTCTCTTATCCCTGCCAGGGTGTATATTTCAATATTTCATCCCCATGCGCTTCCACTGCTATAATTACTCCGTCTTTGCTGCTGCACAGTTGGTCACTGGGTGACTGGGATTGATTTTTAAGGGGATTATTTACATTGCTGCCTTTCATACACTCTTAATGGCAGAGGCCACAAATCTGGTACAGTCAGTCACTGGGAGACTGGGGTTTACATTCTGAAAAGGGGTGGGCCGCAAACAGCCAATCAGATTTGTTTAATTTCAGTGGGAAATTGCAACTTATTGATGCCAAGGTCCTCAAAGCTCATAAACTTGGTCATTGAGTGACTGTATGTCAAGGTTAGAAATAGTGGGCGGAGCCAAAAACAACTAACTTTGTACATAGGAAAATATAAACTACAGCCATTCTTACACTGTTAATGGCAGGGTTCACAAACTCGACACAGTTGGTCACTGGATGACTGGGATTAATACCCAGGAAAGTGGATGGAGCCTAAAACAGCCAATCAAAACTCACCTATTGATTTTTATGGGGAGTAGTTACATTGCTGCTGCTCTTCTTACACTCTTAAGGACAGAGGCCTTAAATCTGGTACAGTCAATCACTGAGAGACTGGGGTTTTAGATTCTGAAAAGGGGGCGGGCCACAAACAGCCAATTAGATTTGTTTAATTTCAATGGGAAATTGCAACTTATTGATGCCAAGGACCCCTAAGCTCATAAACTTGGTCATTGAGTGACTGTAAGTTACATGGGAAAATATAAACTGCAGCCATTCTTACACTGTTAATGACAGGGTTCTCAAACTTAACACAGTTGGTCACTGGGTGACTGGGATTAATGTTCAGAAAAATAGGTGGAGCCTACAACAGCCAATCAAAATTCATCTATTAATTTTCAAGGGGAATATTAAAATTGCTGCCATTCTTACACTGTTAATCACAGAGGCCTCAAACCTGCTACAGTCAGTCATTAAGTGACTGGGGTTCAAAATCACTAAAGGGGCGGAGCCACAAACAGCCAATCAGATTTCTTTGCTCATAAAATGCTTCCATTTACACCATTTTGATGCCAGATACCCGAAAGCTCAAAACTTGGTCATTGTGTGTCAAGATTACAAAAAGTGGGTGGAGTCAAAAACAGATTTCCCTGGGAAAATGTAAACTGCAGCCCTTCTTCACTGTTAATGGCAGGGTTCTCAAACTTTGCACAGTTGGTTACTGGGTGACTGGGATTAATATTCAGAAAAGTGGTTTGAGCCTAAAAAAGCTAATCAAAATTCACCTGTTGTTTTTCAAGGGGAGTATTGGAATTGATGCCGTGCTTGCCCTGTTAATGTCATAAGCCTCAAACCTGGTACAGTTGGTCATTGGGTCACTGGGGTCAAATTAGAAAAGGCGGCGGAGCCACAGACAGATTTTCTTCATTTCAATGGGAAAATACAAATTATTGATGTCTAACACCGCTCAATTCTGTACTGAACTCTGCTGCTTGACTCATTCATCTCTCCTCTCGCCTCTTCCTCTGCTGACCCTCTCTGTCAAGCTCTTCACTGGCTACCAATTAATGAAAGGATTCAGTTCAAACTCTTAACCCTAACCTACAAAGCTCTCCACAATCTCTCTCCCCTGTACATCTCCTCACTAGTCTCCAGATACCAACCCAACCGCAATCTCAGATCTGCACATGAGCTTCTTCTATCCTCTTCTACAATTACCTCCTCACATTCACGTTTACAAGACTTCTCATGTGCCTCACCCCTCCTCTGGAATGCCCTTCCACAACACATCCGCCACTCTCCCACCTTTGAAATCTTTAAACGCTCCCTCAAAACCCACCTTTTCCGACAAGCATATTCTCTAGCTTAGGCCATGCACCCACTAAATAACCTAATTACTCACTGCATGTACATATACTGTATACATCCCCACCTCTTGTTTCCACCCCATTCCTTTAGATTGTAAGCTCGCAAGGGCAGGGCTCTCACCCTTTTGTGTCATGGACTGTTATTAATTTAATTGCTTGCACACTGTTAGACATTTATACATTTTAGTCATCATGTTAAATCAAATTGTAATCAGCAGTGCTGTATCTTGTATCAGTGTTTATATTTGATGTATATTATTGTCTGTATCATTATGTATCCCTTGTTTGTTTTCTTACATTGTACAGCGCCACGGAATATGTTGGCGCTTTATAAATAAATAATAATAATAATAATAATAATAATTGATGTCAAGGACCCGAAAACTCACAAAATTGGTCATTGAGTGACTGTGTGTCCAGATTACAAAAAAGTGGACGGAGCCAAAACCAAATTTTACTGGGAAAATATAAACTGCAGCCATTCTTACACTGTTAATGGCAGGGTCCTGAAACTTTGCCCAGATGATCACTGGGTGACGGATTAAAATTCAGGGAAGTGGGTGGAGCCTATAGTAGCCAATCAAAATTCATTTGTTGATTTTCAAGGGGAATATTTAAATTTCTGCCATTTTACACTGTTAATAGAAGATGTCTCAAACCAGCTACAGTTGGTCATTGGTTGACTGGAGTTTAAATGCTGGAGAGGGGCGGAGCCACAAACAACCTATCTGATTTGTTTGATTTCTTTATACAAATTATTGATGTCAAAGACCCCAAAGCTCACAAACTTGGACACTGAGTGTTTGTGTGATAGGGTTTGGAAAAGTGGGCAGAGCCAACACCAATCAAATACATACCCGGGCAATGCCGGGTCATCAGCTAGTAAATATATACAACTTTATTAATAATCACCTAAAAAGAGACAAATAACCTTAAAAACAGTTAAAAAATACAGCGACCAGAAGGTCCACACCACAGACATAGCAGGTAGCAAGTATGTATAGGCAGAGCTAACGTCCCCCAATCAGGGCTAACAAAAGCCTTTAATGGGGTATGACTCGGGTCCTGGATAATTTCATTACAGTACAGTAATATAAAAAGTGACACAAAACAGTAAGAAATTTAATCAATGAAAACACAAACTATAATTCCATAAGGTGCTAGTGGTAATGCATAGTGCAATGTAATGAGTGGGTGTTTATACAACTGTGAATCTTCTTAAAAGCAATCAAATGCAATGGCAAAGCAAAAAAAAAATGGAAGGGTAGTGTTACCTGTGGTTACCCATACAAACCAACAGCCAAAAAAAAAGCATGTTTAAAGAGAGTCTGAAGCGAGAATAAATCTTGCTTCAGACCTCATAGTCAGCAGGGGCATGTGTGCCCCTGCTAGAACGCCGCTATCCCGTGGCTAAACGGGGGTCCCTTACCCCCCGAAATCTCCTCTGAGCAGGGCATCCCCTCTTCCGGATTAAGGCAGGGCTAACCGCCGCAGCCCTGCCTCACGCGCGTCTGTCAGCGCGTATCTCCGCCTCTCCCCCGCCCCTCTCAGTCTTCCTTCGCTGAGAGGGGCGGGGGAGAGGCGGCGATGCGCCGCTGATAGACGGTGCTGAGAGGCAGGGCTGCAGCCATTAGCCCTGCTTGAAGAGCAGCAAAATCTACGACCAAGTTGGTCATTGATTTTGCAGGGGGGGTTTGGGGGGTCAGGGACCCTCGTTTAGCCGTGGGATAGCGGCGTTTTAGCAGGGGCACACATGCCCCTGCTGACTATTAGACAAGAAGCGAGATTTATTCTCGCTTCAGTGTCTCTTTAAATTAAGTTATTCCATCTTAAATTGACTTAAATCAGACACAAGTGTATCACATTAGTACATGTGTGTAGAACATTCTAATCTGCTTTTTGAAAGATGTTTGTTCTGTTCAAACCTCATGAATTTAGTTTGGTGAGGTCCTAACCAGTGATGAGCAAAAATGCCAAATTGCCAATATTCTTTTTGCATGAATAACCACAAAAATAATGTTAAATTTGACTTTCTAGTGAAAATGCCATTGAAAATCATTTTGTAATAAGTTTGTGATTTTTTTCCTCCACTTTTTCCATAAATTTTGCGCTTTTGGAGAATTTTCAAGATAAAGATAAAGATTTTTGGTGAATTTTTATGATTTTTCGACATTTTTCTGACCGTTGAGGTGAGAGTGAACACCATGGTGAGATCAAACAATCTGGCTGATGCCTTCAGAAAGATCGTACGGATTTTAACTATCTAAAAAAAAACATTCAAAAACACTGTGAACATGCCCAGGTCTAGCTATCCCAACAAGTTTACTTCAAGACAGAATAGGCCGTACAAATTAAACACAAACCTAACTGCACAAAATAGGAGGGCAAGGAGCACTCCCCAAGAATTAACTACACTAAGATAGCAATGGCTGACACTCCAGGTGAGTTAGCAGGAACAAACCTCTATGACCAGCAGGGAATTCTGGGAGCAAAAGGTATTTATACTGCAAACCATCAAAGGAAGCAGCTAAGCAATTTGCATGACAAGTGAATGCAAATTCCTCACCAGCAGAGCAACTCTGAAACTTGCAGTGTGAAGACAGGCCTCCTTTCCAGGGACCTGCAGCACTCAGACCTACAAAATGGACAAAAAGCTGTCTGTCTGTGCAGACAGCAGAGCGGATCATAACATCATGTGGTTTTGTCCTAAGATTTGTCCGTTATGGAAACAAATTGAACGCCTTATAAACCGACTGCCTTCATTCGCCAGTAATTTACTCTCAGGCTTAGCCCTGCTCCACCTAGATGCGCACATGCTCCCCAAACAGGATAAGCTTATCATTTCCCACTTGCTTATCACCCCAAGACTAGCAATAACTGCCCATTGGCTTTCCCCCAATTGCCCTTCAATTGCTAACATCCTGGCAAAAACTGATTTCCATTTGCATGCAGAAAAATGCTTTCATGTAAAAGAAGGAAAACTATCTCTTTTTACTCCACAAGTACAAAACTGGCCATTACTGTTCCCCCAGTCAACCATTCTTGAAGACTAACTTATCTGCCCCCCCCCCCTTCCCTTATTAGCCTCGGCCATTAACCTAAAAACCTCTTCCTTTAGTAGATACTTCGCTGTCTGAGTTTTTACTATCAATACACTTGAAGCTTATCTATAATTAAGTACCAATTAAGTTAGACATATCTCATTAACAGTCATGGTCGGAAGAGCCCATTTCCGTTGCCGGGACAATTCCACATGCCGTCATACCGAAATTCCGCATACCGGCACATTCCGGCCGTATTCCGTGTATTTCCGCGCTATTCCGCATGTATTTTCCGTAGTTTTTATCCGGACTTCCGTAATTTTCGAATGATTGTGTCTATGTTGTCTATTGTCAATAAAGTTGTTGTATATTACGGAAACGTGATTGAAAAGTGTACTTGCGTAAATTTCCGCCTTTTTTTACGGAAATGCTGTTTTTTTATATGCGCACTGTTTTGGGGTGTATATGTATATGCTGCGATCACTCGGAAACGGCTTGACCGATTTGAATGAAAGTTGGTATACAGATTCCTCACTACCTAGGATGATATATTCTGGGGGTCTTGTGTCCCCCCTGCACACCTGGGCGGAGCCACAAACAGCCAATGCTAGATAAACAGCTTCCATTCAACACATTTCTGATCATGATTGGTCCACTCAACTCCTGATTGGTCAATTCATTACGATTCTGATTTTGCCAGAATTCCGCATTATTCCGCATTCCGGTTTAACATTTCCGGTTCCGCGGAACAATGCGGAAACCCCAATTCCGGCGGAATTTTGGTATTTTAGCTTCCGCAGAATTCGGAAACTCATGCCTGCCCATTAACTAGCACTTTGCCTGCTACTCTATGCAGCATGTCATTTTTTGCTTACTGTTGCTGTTCAGTTGGATAAATGAAAGTTCAATGTGTTTTATATCTATATGCACACTAGTAAGTCGCTAGGCTTGAATCGCCTGTTTTGTTTTACTCTTTTTACTGTTAAAAACTCAATAAAGACTTATTGAAACAAAAAAAATCATAATATCATTTATATTAGCATCAGAAACACTTCCTATACATAAATATTGCTGTTTATTGGTATGTAGCCTCCCTCCCACTGCTCTGTCTAGGCTTTTTATTATGCAGGATGCTCACACACAGATCATTCTTGGAGACCCAATGCCCATATGCAATTCATTTTTTCTCCTATATTTTCTCCTAGGAGATCATTTTTCATGTTCTATTTAAAATAACTTTTTAGCATTTTGCAACTGAAAAAGTACATAAAAGTAGGTGACCATGTTCTATCAAAATTATTTGAGCATGTTCTTGCTTGCTTGTGGCGTAAAAGGCAGACAATTTTAAAAATCTCACCTTGGGTCCTAGGAGACAACTAAGTGGAAAAAGTGAATTGCGTATGGCCCCGGGTGTCAGTTGCATTTGCTTGGGAGCTCTCAGTAAATTAACATTTAACAGTGATTACTTGACACTACTGTAACGATTGGTGTAGCACATAGACTTCTGATTATTGTGTGATCTGCAGAATCACCAATAATACAGACTCTATACCCAATCATGTGGGGATCTGCAGTATCACCTATAATGCAAGTATAAAAGGCTGAGAAACAGAGGTGTAAAGTGTTTGGTGCAACAATAGATAAATAATAGACTTTACCAGTGGAGCTGGTAAAGTACTATCAGTCACAGGAGAAGTAACAAAGTTTGGCTAAACCTTACCAGGGGAGCTGGTAAGGTACTATCAGCACAAGCGACTGAGTAGTTTAACTAGACCTTACCAGAGGAGCTGGTAAGGTACTATCAGTCACAGGAGCTGTATAACTGAAACTAAACCTCACCAGAGGAGCTGGTGGGTATTATAATCAATAGAATACCTCATCAGTGGCAAGGGCCCACTGGTGAGTAGAGAGGTCAGACAGGCAAGGTTTGGCAACTGAGAGGCGAATACAGTACAGAAACGTGAGGCAGAACAATAGTGAGTTATCAGGCAGAGGTTCAGTAACTAAGGTCAGATAGGCAGATGTACAGAATCGATGAGCAATAGCAAGGTCAGAGTATAGCCAGAATCATACACAGGTAATCAGTAATACAATAACAATAGTCCTAGTCTAGTGTGAAATCCCTGGTTTCCTCCCAGATCAAAGCACACTGGATACTAGTCTAAGGTCTGAGCGCTAACACGAGTGTATTCGCAACAGCAGACAAGTTGCAAATGACCAGTGAAGGCTTAAGAAGCCAAGGAGAGCTCAGAGCCGCGCCCCATGCTAATCAGCCACTCCGAGTGCCGTGAGTCACCGGCGTGAGTCACCAGTTCAAATGCTGACTAAATATTTATAAATAAATAGAGTTAAAAAAGGAACATTTTTTAAATAATTTTATTTTGACTACAGTTCTTCCTTAAATGTACAGGGCGTTGGGATATTGACTATGTTTCTTGGATAAATTGTAGGACACTATACTCTCCCTTTAAACCCATTAATTATCTTATCTGAGATTTACCCTTAGGTTCCATATTGCTTTAATAATATAACTCAAACTCGTCAACACAATAAACTTCCACTATTTTTCATCTTCATATTTACCATCTGACACTGTTTCTTTATTTGAATTGTGCTATTAGCAATTTGCATGCACTAGATGCTCACTTGCCTTTTGTTTTAAGTGAACAAAACCCTGCCCTGTACATATGTCAATGTCAGATGCAGATTTTAGCTGATGCAAAGCAGAATGTTCTTATGTTATGTGATATGAGAGGCCAAAAAGATTTGCATTCATTCTTCAACGTCAAACAGAACAATTTTCTGCACTTAGCCCAAACAAAGACGTTGGAAACCCCTTTGTGAATAGGCATCATGCTGCTTTTACCCACATTGGTAGTAAATTTGTTTTTATCTATCAGTGCTGGCGCATTAGGCATTGCTTTCAACTTGTGGGTCATAAATGTGAACATCAAGGAGTGGGGAAATCGAGGTATCAAACAACCTGACCAAGCTCTCAGTCTTATGGCTTTGTCAAATCTTCTTCTGCAAGCTGTGTTGAGCTTCGACATGTTGATGATACAAACACAGTTGTGTATAATGTATGACTCAATACACTTGATTCTTATGGGGGTAATGAATTTTCCAGCTTCCTGCAACCTCTGGTTTACCACTTGGCTTTCCACCTACTACTGTCTGAAAATTGTTAACTTTTCAAAGGGAATTCTTTTGTTCCTGAAAATGAGAATCTCAAATTTTCTTCCAAAACTTCTTCTCACATCAACAATTCAGTCCCTTTGTCTGGCAATATTTTCACACTGGAATATTTACACTGAAAATTCAGAGACTATAATCAGAAATTTGACACTTAATTCTACAGAGGAAAAAACTTTTGTGGTGGTAAACAATTATTATTTTCTTGCAGTTTTTCTAGATACTATTTTACCCTTGATATTGACTCTGATCCCAATAGGCATGACACTGACCTCTCTTTGGAGACACACAAGGAAAGTAAAGAAGAGTCAGTTAAGTTCTCAGGTTCAGGCCCTTGCCACAGCAGCTAGGACCATGATCCTTCTGGTCACCCTCCATGCAGCTTTCTATGGAGCCTGCGTTTCTATACTGATAAAGTCATTTAATGTTATTGAAGTTCCCATGTTACTATGTTGGTATTTTATTTTATTCTATCCTGTTCTGCAGTCCATTGTTATTATAACTGGTAGTCCAAAATTGTGGAAGGCCTGTAGAGAATTCCTCAGTCAGGCTGGCACTGTGTGCAGATTAGGCAGCAGCAATGCAAATGCGGAGCAAAAATAAACACATTTCAAATAACTAAGTACTTAATGCTGGCAATACACCATGGGCTTGATTCACAAAGCGGTGCTAACTGTTAACACGACTGTAAAAACCCCCTTAGCACGTCTAAACGAGCTTTTCGCGTGCAAAACTTTATGCGGGCAAAACTTTGTGCGCGTAAAACTGCACAGAGCACAGGGCGCTCCGCGCGAAGTGCCCATTAAAGCCTATGGGACTTAGCACGCACATAAGACTTTGCGCGTGTAAAACTTTGCGCGCGATCTGATTGAGAAATCTGGTGCTAACCTACTTAGCACCCTGGTTAGCACGTCTAAAGACTTTAGACGTGCTAAGTAGGTTAGCACCGCTTTGTGAATCAAGCCCCATGAGTTTTTTTTCAGCAGAAAGATGGCTCGATAGATAGTTTCTGACACGTCCGATCTAATTTTGATCCTTTTTCTCATAGAAGTGTATGAAAATCGATCAGAAAAGTCAATCAGAAAATCGATCAGAAAGTAAATCTGCCAAAAAACTAATTGTGTATTCCCAGCATTATACAGTACATGACCTATAAAAAACATACTACATATGCAGAGTGCATTAAACACATGATGAATCAATTTAAAATGGGATAATAATAATACCAATAATAATATTATTAATAATAATAATAATAATAATAATAACAATAATAATAATAATAATAATAATTAATAAAATAAAATGTAAAATAGAAAAAAGTAGGTTAAGATAACTAAATACATGGATTCAATAACTTTGCTTTTTAATCTATATTACTACTATTTAGGTCGAGTTTACCTCTTATGTATACTGCTTATTGAAATCTACATCCTGTTTACTGTCTCTTATCCCTGCCAGGGTGTATATTTCAATCTTTCATCCCCATGCGCTTCCACTGCTATGATTACTCCGTCTTTGCTGCACTCATATGTAGGTCAGGAATAGATTCTGGCCATGGGATCACCGTGAGCCTATCACGTTGATCACCATCAAACAGAGAAAATGATACAATACAATAATAATTTACAAAAAAGGCCAAAAATATTCCTTAGACAGAACCACTGCAATATTCAGGGCTTACCTGAGAACAGTCAAGCATTCACTCATGTGAGGTATCATATATATATACAACATTATTAATAATCACCCAAAAAGAGACAAATAACCTTCAAAACAATTAAAAACTACAGCGACCAGAAGGTCCACACCACAGACATAGCAGGTTTAAATAAGTATGTATAGGCAGAGCTAACATCCCCCAATCAGGGCTAACAAAAACCTTTAATGGGGTATGACTTGGGTCCTGGATAATTTCATTACAGTAATATAAAAAGTGAAAAAGCAGTAAGGAATTTAATCAATGAAAACACAAATTGTGATTCCATAAGGTGCTAGTGCTAATGCATAGGGCAATGTAATGAGTGGGTGTTTATACAACTGTGAATCTTCTTAAAAGCAATAAATTGCAATGGCAAAGCAAAAACCATGGAGATGATAATAGACTTTAGGAGATCTCCCCCCAGCACCTCCCCTTAACCATAAATGGATCCACAATAACCCAGGTAGAGTCATTCAAGTTTCTTGGGTCCACGATCTCAAACGACCTAAAATCGGACAACAACACTGCCACTATTGTCAAGAAAGCACAGCAGAGGATGTACCATCTACGGCAGCTGAAAAAGTTTGGCCTACCTCAAAATTTAATGGGGCAGTTCTACACTGCAAGCATCGAATCCACCATAACATCATCTATGACTGTATGGTTCGGCTCCTGCTCAGCATTAGAAAAGCGGAGGCTGCAGCGCATCATCCGATCAGCGGAAAGGATAATTGGCTGTAGCTTACCTTCCCTGCAGGATCTTTACGCTAGCAGGTGCAGAAAAAGAGCAACCAAAATTGCCCCTGACCCCTCTCACCCAGCTCACTCCATCTTCCAGCGCATGCCTTCAGGAGTAAGATTCCGGTCAATCGCTACCAAAACCTCTAGACACAGGAACAGCTTTTTTCCTCAAGCGGTAGCCATACTTAATGCTGAACCACGTTAGAGCTGCCAGGACTTGATAGTAATCAGCACAGAACTGTAAATGAACAATTCTCACATTGCTTACTGCCACTATACTTATAATGTCCTTGACTTGTAATATACACACTGTCTGCCCTTGTATTGTTTTTGGTTGTGTTTGTTAAGCAACTGCCAAGACACATTCCTTGTAGGTGCAAACTTACTTGGCGAAATAAAATTGATTCTGATTCTGATTCTGATAAAAAAAATGGAGGGGCAATGTTAGCTGTGGTTACCCATACAAACCAACAGTCAGTCTAGTGGGAGAGAGCTCTGCCGTTCAATAGAGTGTCCTTAAAGGGATAATTAAGCCAGGAATAAAAAATCAGCTTTACTTACCTGCGGCTTCTACCAGCTTCTACCAGCCCCCTGCAGCCATCCTGTGCACTTGCAGTCACTTACGGAGTTTCTGCTGCCCCTCTGCCAGCTGGTTTCGTTTTCGCTGACAGGCCCTGACAGGTAGTCAGCAGGCTTTCTGGGCCTGCCCAGTCCTGGCCACACATATCCTTCAGCAATAGCATCCTGCACAGGTGCAGGACACTATTGAGGACAGGAATGCAGAGAAGGATATGCGTGGCCAGACCTGTCAGGCCTGTCGGCGAAAACAAAACTAGCTGGTGGCAGGGGACTGGAGGCTCCGTGAGTGACTGTGAGGGCACAGGACGGCTGCAGTGGGCTGAAAAAAAACCCCAGGTAAGTAAAATTATTTTTTATTCCTTGCTTAAGTATCCCTTTAATGCATAGTGTGATCATATGACCACTTCATCAGTAGGACCCGCTGTCTGTGGTGTGGAAGATGTCCCACATACTCCTTGCAATTTCCCTTTGAAAGAGTGCTCCCGCCTTCCTACTAAACCATTGCCTTGCCCCCATGTGCTGACCTATTGGGACATAAACATCATAGTTCTTGCATACTGGGCCTCCTACTAGCCTTTTGTGCCCTAGATGTTTAACCTTGGAGATCCACCCTAACATGACACCTTTTCATCCCTGGGGGTTGGGTGCATGCAATGTCATCACATCAGGCGGTTAATTACATTTTTTATTGTATTGGATTCTTTCTCATTCTCTCACATGCTCCATTTATCTGTCATTATCAGGGCACGCTGATAGCACCAGAGTTTGTGGAAGGTGTGTGTATCCTGCTAGATCCTCATTACTGGCAGTGCTTCTTCTATCACATTGGATTCAATACAAACCTCTGTATTGGACCCAATATTGAAAAAAAAAATGTAGAAAAAAATAATGGGCAGAATAATAAAGTATACATGAAAAAAGAAGGGAACACTGAGAGCCCAATACAGTGTAGTATGTACAATAATGGGTAATGAGAGGTATATAAATGAATATACTCACAAGTCAGGGTTACCGTATAGCTAACCACTGTAAAGGTGGGTGAAGAGATTAGACCTGTCCTCACTCAGGATTAAGATGTCGCTCTCTGTAGCAAGGGAGAAGAAAAGGGGAATTCAACCCCTCCACCAGGGGTGGATGCTGATACTGTAAGGAGAACAGAGGCGCCAAAAGAATAAAATGTATTAAAAGCTTTAAAATTCCTCGGGAGGTGGTGGTGGACTCATCTCCCCGAAGTAGACATAATACTGTAGATATAATACTCAGTCTCAGAGGCGCTTATTGTGACCTTGAAACTGTACTGTGTGTACTCCTATTTGTTATTTGTTAAGAAGCGGGAATATACCTGCGAAACGCGTTGCATTGTTTATTGGAGTATATAAATAAACTTGTTTGTATTAAAATTGACGGTATTATGTCTACTTCGGGGAGATGAGTCCACCACCGCCTCCTGAGGAATTTTAAAGCTTTTAATACATTTTATTATTTTGGCGCCTCTGTTCTCCTTACAATAAAGTGTATATATATATATATATATATATATATATATATATATATATATATATATATAATATTTCATTATATAATAATTTTTCATTACAAAATTATGTATTCTTTTAAAGTGCTTTTTTTGTATGAATGCTTGTGGACTGCTTGCAAGACTGCAACTTGCAAAAGGTCCGCAAATTGCTTACAATATAATAAATGCTTTAAAAACTGTTCAGCTTTTGGTACAAAAAAAGCATGTTTAAATTAAGTTATTCCATCTTAAATTGACTCAAATCAGACACAGGTGTATCACATCAGTGCATGTGTGTAAAACATTCTAAACTGCTTTTTGAATGATGTTTGTTCTATTCAAACCTCATGAACGTAGTTTGGTGAGGTCCTGACCAGTGATGATCAAAAATGCCAATATTCTTTTTGCATTAATAACCACAAAAATAATGTTAAATTTGACCTTCTAGTGAAAATGCCATCGAAAATCATTTTGTAATAAGTTTGTGATTTTTTTTCTCCACTTTTTCCATGAATTTTGCGCTTTTTTAGAATTTTCAAGGTAAAGATAAATATTTTTGGTGAATTTGTATAATTTTTCGCCATTTTTCTGACCGTTGAGGTGAGAGTGAACACCATGGTGAGATCAAAAAATCTGGCTGATGCCTTCAGAAAGATCGTAGGTATTTTAAAGATCTAAAAAAAAACCTTTCAAAAACACTGTGAACATTCCCAGGTCTAGCTATCCCAACAAGTTTACTTCAAAAGCAGACCACAAAATGCTAAAACCCTCTAAAATAAAATCATGGGACCTACAGTAGGATCTTGCTACTGCTGATGTGAAAGTGCATGCCTTTACAATCCAAAAGACACTGCACAACTCAACCACTTCAGCCTAACTGGACGTGTATACTCGTCCAGTGTAGTTGTGGTTGGTGCAACAAAGAAAATAACCATATTGTTACCTTAGGAACTTGGCTTTTTAAGTATGTATGTCATGAGGATATATTACTGTTATTTTTACACATAAGGTTTTGTAATCAATAGTGTACAATGAGAAAGCAAAAAACGCAAAACAGAAAAAATACACCTTTATTTCCAAATACAATATTGTCACCATACATTGTGCTAGGAACATATTCTAAACTTTATAATAACAAGGATGGATAAGTTAATAAAATGTGTGGGTTTAACTTATAGTTTGCACTGTTTATTGTAAAACTATAATAGATGTAAATTGAAGTGGATTACATGTATTTTTTTCCCTTATTTTCCCTTTAAAATGCATAGAAAATAAGGTAATTACTAAACAAAAATATTGCTCACTAAAAGCCTAATATGTACTGGAAAAAAAATAGATCATTTAGCTGTGATAACTAGTAATAAAGTTATTGGCGAATGAATGGGAGCAGCGCTATGTGAAAATTGCTCTCGTCCTGAAGTGGTTAAAATTGCATGGGATGTAGGCTAGGAGGAAACCTTTGCATACTAAGATAAATGCCAAGGCCAGAATAAAGTTTGAAGAGAAAACACAGACAATGAACCGAACTTCTGAAATAATTGACTTAGAACGGATAAGTTTAAAATGAATTATTCGGACCCCCAGAGAGCATGTTTGGATTAAACCAAATATAGCTTACCAGGAAAAAAAACAGTTCATATTAACTGGGAATTATGTAGGTGAAAACAAAAATAATGGATTAGGAATGTTTTGCTGCCGTAGACCCTGGCCAGCTCATCACTCTACATCCCACTATGCATTCTATCATGTAACACAGTGTATTTCATCTGTAAAAAATGAATAAAACCAAATGGGGAACTGGATGCTGCAGCATGACAACAGCCCAACATTTACCAGAAAAATCCACAGGGACTATGGTATCTAAAAGCAAAGAAGCAGAGAGTCCTTGAGCGCCTACATCAAAGCCCAGATCTTAATACTATTGAGAGGCTGGGCAGGGAAAATCTTCCTCAGATCAATGTCATAGACTTGTAAATTGCTACAAGAAATGTCTCACTGTATTTACATTTATTTCAGGCAAAAGGGGGTAACACTACTTATTAGGATGTAGGTGTAACGGTCGGGTGTCACAGCTCAGATGTCTGATTATTTGGTGATCTGCAGAATCACCAATGATGCAGACACTATACCTGATTATGTGTGATCTGCAGAATCAACAATTATACCAGTATAGGAGCACAAAGAGCTGAGTATGTAGTGCTTGGTGCAACCGTACTTAATAGTTTGACAAGCCCTCACCAGAGGGGCTGGTGAGGGACTATCAGTACACTGACTGTAGCAATAAATACAAATCCCAGCAAACTGGAGATACTAAAAGTGAAGGGCTAGGATCTCCCGAGGAGCGGGTGATTCAGACAGCACTGCAGCCTAGTGATCACCTGAGGGATAGGTGATTGAGACAGTACTGCAGCCTAGGAGCAGGGGATACAACAGCACTGCAACTAATGATCGCCTGAGGAGTAGGCGATTCAGACTGTACTGCAGCCTAGGAGCAGGGGATACAACAGCACTGCAACTATTGATCGCCTGAGGAGTAGGCGATTCAGACTGTACTGCAGCCTAGGAGCAGGAGCAGTCAGTCACAAGCAAATAACTTCACCAGAGGAGCTGGTGAAGCTAATACCTCACCAGTGGCGAGGGCCCACTGGTGAGTAGAAGGGTCAGACAGGCAAGGGTTGGCAACAGAGAGGACAGTATCAGTACAGAATCGTGAGACAGAAGAATAATCGGTAATCAGGCAGAGGTTTAACAACTTTAAGGCAGATAGGCAGAAGTACAGAATCAGAAAACGAGATCAGAGTCAGAGTTTAGCCAGAGTCATAAACAGGTAAATAATACAATATAACAATTCCTAGTCTAGGTGTGAAGTCCTTGGTTTCAACACCTGGGATCTAGTCTAAGGTCTGAGAGCTAACATGAGATGTATTCACGACAGCAGACAGGGAACCACTGATTCCTCTGGGCATAAAGGGAAGGTTCAGGGAGGGTGGAGAAAAAATAAAAATCAATTTCCACTTACCTGGGGCTTCCTCCAGCCCGTGGCAGGCAGGAGGTGCCCTCGCCGCCGCTCCGCAGGCTCCCGGTGGTCTCCGGTGGCCGACCTGACCTGGCCAGGCCGGCTGCCAGGTCGGGCTCTTCTGCGCTTCAAGTCCTGGCACTTCTGCGTCCGATGCCGGCGCACTGACGTCATCGGACGTCCGCCGGGCTGTACTGCGCATGCACAGTAGTTCTGCGCATGCGCAGTACAGCCCGGCGGACGTCCGATGACGTCAGCGCGCCGGCGTGGGACGCAGAAGTGCCGGGACTTGCAGCGCAGAAGAGCCCTCCTGGCAGCCGGTCTGGCCAGGTCGGGTCGGCCGCCGGGAGCCTGCGGAGCGGCGGCGAGGGCACCTCCTGCCTGCGACGGGCTGGAGGAAGCCCCAGGTAAGTGGAAATTGATTTTTATTTTTTCTCCACCCTCCCTGAACCTTCCCTTTAAGAGCCCGAGGAGATCCTGAGACACGCCCCCCTGCCGCCAGCCAATGAGTAGCGGACAACGAGACGTCAGCCGACCCGCAGGTCAGCTGATGCGTCTCCTGACCGCATAAAGCTTATGACGGTGCGCATGCGCACGCGTCAATGCGGCCCTATGTGTGACCGAAATACAGGTCCTCGACGTGCTAGACGCCCGAGGCACGGGACCGGCACAGGGTAGGAAGCTGGAGGCAGCTGCGGCGGCGGTGCTGTTCGCCGCAGCTGCCACAATTGTTACAGTAGGGTACCCTCATTTTTTCCACAAATAGAATATACATGATATCTTTTGTTTAATGAACAAATCATTTTTTTTTTCAATTAAATACCTTTATTTCCAGAGGTTATTTAAAACAGAGATTAAACATGGATATGTGAACATTTTCTCTTTCCTAAAAAAAGAGTGGAATATTTAATCGTGTGTAGTGTTGGGCGAACACCTGGATGTTCAGGTTCGCGAACGTTCGCCGAACATGGCCGCGATGTTCGGGTGTTCGCGCCAAACTCCGAACATAATGGAAGTCAATGGGGACCTGAACTTTCGTGCTTTGTAAAGCCTCCTTACATGCTACATACCCCAAATTTACAGGGTATGTGCACCTTGGGAGTGGGTACAAGAGGGAAAAAAATTAGCAAAAAGAGCTTATAGTTTTTGAGAAAATCGATTTTAAAGTTTCAAAGGGAAAACTGTCTTTTAAATGCGGGGTTTTCTTTGCACAGGTAGCATGCATTTTGCCGCCATGCAGTCATAAATGTAATAAAGATAAGAGGTTCCATAAACAGGGACCGGCAACGCTAACCCAGCAGCAGCACACGTGATGGAACAGGCGGAGGCGCAGGAGGAGAAGGCCACGCTTTGAGACACAACAACCCAGGCCTTGCATGAGGACAAGAAGCGTGCGGATAGCATGCATTTTGCCGCCATGCAGTCATAAATGTAATAAAGATAAGAGGTTCCATAAACAGGGACCGGCAACGCTAACCCAGCCAGCAGCAGCACTTGTGATGGAACAGGAGGAGGCGCGGGAGGAGAAGGCCACGCTTTCAGACACAACAACCCAGGCCTTGCATGAGGACAAGAAGCGTGCGGATAGCATGCATTTTGCCGCCATGCAGTCATAAATGTAATAAAGATAAGAGGTTCCATAAACAGGGACCGGCAACGCTAACCCAGCAGCAGCACACGTGATGGAACAGGAGGCGGCGCAGGAGGAGAAGGCCACGCTTTGAGACACAACAACCCAGGCCTTGCATGAGGACAAGAAGCGTGCGGATAGCATGCTTTTTGCCGCCATGCACTCATAAATGTAATAAAGATAAGAGGTTCCATAAACAGGGACCGGCAACGCTAACCCAGCCAGCAGCAGCACACGTGATGGAACAGGAGGAGGCGCAGGAGAAGAAGGCCACGCTTTCAGGCACAACAACCCAGGCCTTGCATGAGGACAAGAAGCGTGCGGATAGCATGCATTTGCCGCCATGCAGTCATAAATGTAATAAAGATAAGAGGTTCCATAAACAGGGACCGGCAACGCTAACCCAGCAACAGCACACGTGATGGAACAGGAGGAGGCGCAGGAGGAGAAGGCCACGCTTTAAGACACAACAACCCAGGCCTTGCATGAGGACAAGAAGCGTGCGGATAGCATGCTTTTTACCGCCATGCAGTCATCAATGTAATACAGATAAGAGGTTCAATAAACAGGGACCGGAAATGCTAACCCATCACAGATGGTCATTGCTTATGTTACTTGGTTGGGGTCCAGGAGTGTTGCATAGTCATTTCCAATCCAGGATTGATTCATTTTAATTTGAGTCAGACGGTCTGCATTTTCTGTGGAGAGGCGGATACGCCGATCTGTGACGATGCCTCTGGCAGCACTGAAACAGCGTTCCGACATAACGTTGGCTGCCGGGCAAGCCAGCACCTCTATTGCGTACATTGCCAGTTCGTGCCAGGTGTCTAGCTTCGATACCCAATAGTTGAAGGGTGCAGATGGATTGTTCAACACAGCTACGCCATCTGACATGTAGTCCTTGACTGGTGGTGGGTGAGCGGTGTACTACTGTTCCCAGCAGAGACACAGAGTGGTAGTAAACACAATGCTATATAGTGTGGCTGAGCGGTGTACTACTGTTCCCAGCAGCGACACAGAGCACAATGCTATACCGTGGTGGGTGAGCGGTGTACTACTGTTCCCAGCAGAGACACAGAGTGGCAGTAAACACAATGCTATACAGTGGTGGGTGAGCGGTGTACTACTGTTCCCAGCAGAGACACAGAGTGGCAGTAATCACAATGCTATATAGTGTGGGTGAGCGGTGTACTAGTGTTCCCAGCAGCGACACAGAGCACAATGCTATACAGTGGTGGGTGAGCGGTGTACTACTGTTCCCAGCAGAGACACAGAGTGGCAGTAAACACAATGCTATACAGTGGTGGCTGAGCGGTGTACTACTGTTCCCAGCAGCGACACAGAGCACAATGCTATACAGTGGTGGGTGGGTGAGCGGTGTACTACTGTTCCCAGCAGCGACACAGAGCACAATGCTATACAGTGGTGGGTGAGCGGTGTACTACTGTTCCCAGCAGAGACACAGAGTGGCAGTAAACACAATGCTATATAGTGTGAGTGAGCGGTGTACTACTATTCCCAGCAGCGACACAGAGCACAATGCTATACAGGGTGAGCGGTGTACTACTATTCCCAGCAGCGACACAATGACCGGGGGACCCTGGCTAGCCTGGCTGGAGAGAGAACTACCCTGCCTGCCTACCCAAAGCTAAACCCACAGACAAATGGCGGAGAAATGACGTGGTTCGGGTATTTATTTACCCGAACCACGTGACCCGTTCGGCCAATCAGAGCGCGTTCGGGTCCGAACCACGTGACCCGTTCGGCCAATCACAGCGCTAGCCGAACGTTCGGGTAACGTTCGGCCATGCGCTCTTAGTTCGGCCATATGGCCGAACAGTTTGGCCGAACACCATCAGGTGTTCGGGCGAACTCGAACATCACCCGAACAGGGTGATGTTCTGCAGAACCCGAACAGTGGCGAACACTGTTCGCCCAGCACTAATCGTGTGTACTATTTTTTTTTTTCACATAACTGTAGGGCTAACATTTTTTTCCAAACAACACTGTATAAAATACATTAAACAAACCAATTATCCTTCAGTGGGTATCACAGTGTTATCTGAGTACATATGTTCTGACTGTGTGTATTTTGGGTGCAGGGGCCGTAACACAGCTCTATGCACTAGGTACTCTCAGGAATTGTAAAAATATATTCCCCCTACTGTTGAACTAATGTCCGCCCTTCTGCACATAATCTGGGGTCTGTCTATTGCCAGGACCCAAATTACAGTGATTTTATAGGCAGCAGCCACTCACAGCACGGTTGTTGAATAGAGTTGGGCCGAACGGTTCGCCTGCGAACGGTTCCATGCGAACTTCCGTGGTTCGCGTTCGCGTCCCGCAGGTGAACTTTTGCGGAAGTTCGGTTCACCCCATAATGCACCATGAGGGTCAACTTTGACCCTCTACATCACAGTCAGCAGGCCCAGTGTAGCCAATTAGGCTACACTAGCCCCTGGAGCCCCACCCCCCTTATATAAGGCAGGCAGCGGCGGCCATTACGGTCACTCGTGTGCCACTGCCTGCCTGCATTAGTGAGAGTAGGGCGAGCTGCTGCACTGTCTCTCATAGGGAAAGATTAGTTAGGCTTACCTTGTCCCTGGCTGCATACCTGTTCTGTGAACCCACCACTGCATACCTGTACTGTGAACCCACCACTGCATACCTGTTCAGTGAACCTGCCACTGCATACCTGTACTGTGAACCCACCACTGCATGCCTGTTCTGTGAACCCACCACTGCATACCTGTTCAGTGAACCTGCCACTGCATACCTGTACTGTGAACCCACCACTGCATACCTGTTCAGTGAACCCACCACTGCATACCTGTTCAGTGAACCTGCCACTGCATACCTGTTCTGTGAACCCACCACTGCATACCTGTACTGTGAACCCACCACTGCATACCTGTTCTGTGAACCCACCACTGCATACCTGTTCTGTGAACCCACCACTGCATACCTGTTCAGTGAACCCACCACTGCATACCTGTTCAGTGAACCTGCCACTGCATACCTGTTCTGTGAACCCACCACTGCATACCTGTTCTGTGAACCCACCACTGCATACCTGTTCAGTGAACCCACCACTGCATACCTGTTCAGTGAACCCGCCACTGCATACCTGTTCAGTGAACCCGCCACTGTATACCTGTTCTGTTCAGTGAACCCGCCACTGCATACCTGTTCTGTTCAGTGAACCCGCCACTGTATACCTGTTCTGTTCAGTGAACCCGCCACTGTATACCTGTTCTGTTCAGTGAACCCACCACTGCATACCTGTTCTGTGAACCCACCACTGCATACCTGTTCAGTGAACCCACCACTGCATACCTGTTCAGTGAACCCGCCACTGCATACCTGTTCAGTGAACCCGCCACTGTATACCTGTTCTGTTCAGTGAACCCGCCACTGCATACCTGTTCTGTTCAGTGAACCCGCCACTGTATACCTGTTCTGTTCAGTGAACCCGCCACTGTATACCTGTTCTGTTCAGTGAACAGTTTAGTGTGTCAGTGTGAAGCAGTACCTTAATTACACTACCTGATTGATGTATACACATGCAAGATGTTTTAAAGCACTTTAGGCCTGTCATTTAGCATTCAATATGATTTCTGCCCTTAAAACGCTGCTTTGCGTCAAATCCAGATTTTTCCCGGGGACTTTTGGCGTGTATCCCACTCCGCCATGCCCCCCTCCAGGTGTTAGACCCCTTGAAACATCTTTTCCATCACTTTTGTGGCCAGCATAAATTTTTTTTTTTTCCAAGTTCGCATCCCCATTGAAGTCTACTGCGGTTTGCGAACTTTAACGCGAACCGAACCTTCCGCGGAAGTTCACGAACCCGGATCAAAAAACTTGACCTGTCTCTTGTTATGCCCCTATTGCAGTCTAGGTCTATTTGATAGGGAAAGCAAATAAACTTACTAGTATGTTTCTTTATTGTATTACAAAAATAGAGTGACCAGCAGGGATGAGTGAGTGTGAATTTTAGATTCAATCTCAATGCAAATTGTTTTTTTTTCCTTGCTTGTACATGCAAGAAACCTCTCCAACATCTCACAGCCAAACTTTTCTGTAAGAAAGGCCCAGTGATTTCCCACTTTTACTGTATATATATATATATATATATATATATATATATATATATATATATATATATATATATATATATATATATATATATATATATATATATATAGATATATATATATATATATATATATATATACATATATATATATATATATATATATACATATATATATATATATATATATATATATATATATACATATATATATAAATATATATATATATATATATATATATACATATATATATATACATATATATATATATATATATATATATATATATATATATATACATATATATACATATATATATATATATATATATATATATATATATACATATATATACATATATATATATATATATATATATATATATATATATATATATATACATATATATACATATATATATATATATATATATATATATATATATATATATATATATATATATATATATATATATATATATATATATATATATATATATATATATATATATATATACATATATATATATATATATATATATATATATATGTGTGTACGTATATATTTAGACACACACACACACATGCAACCTGCATGTATATAGAGAGTTTAGCATGTCTAATTCCTCCTCATTTGTCTCTAATCACAAATTGTAATTTGATCTCTCCCCTGTGTCACCTGACTGCCATGGCAGAGATGGCAGATAAGCTCATTTGAAAGCACAGGATGACAATGTAGCCATTTGGTTCCCATTTTTTTCTGAGATAAATGCTTCTGCCTTACTGTTTGTTAAGCTTGGAGGTGTATTCTCCACAGTCAGCATGCAACACATAAGCTGACGTGAAGGAGGTACACACACTAGCACAAGGAATCAGGATATCCCCAGTTTAGTGGAGGAGAGGACTGACTCCAATAGGAGACTGTGGCGCACAGAGCCGGTGCAGATCTGACAGCCACAAACAATGCTTTTGTTATAACGTCTCAGCGCAAAGTAGCGCTGAGCGCATAAACCAGAACTGAGGAGATCAGGACAGGTAGACAGAATGAACGCTTGCTAGCTAGCGGCTACTTAGCGACAGCAAGCATCCAAAACCAGACAGACTGGAATGAGGCAGCCAATGCGTTGCGGCGATGGCGTGCCTCACAAAGACAGGACAGGATAGTCAGGAAATAGCAGGATCAAGATAGATGAACGTAACACAGATAAATATACAATAAGTATGTTTCCCTAGCGTATTACAATTACAGCTATCAATGAAACTATTTGTAACGTCTGACTAACATATGTATATATCGGCAATGAACCGATATATGACATAAGCAGGAACGCTGACTAGGACTGGAGTAATACAGGGAACAGGACTCAGAAGGATTCGCTATCTCTTCGCAGAGATGAACGCAATCCACAAACGGTAACAGAACAGGATTCAGAAGGATTCGTTATCTCTTCGCAGAGATGAACGCAATCCACAAACAGTAACAGAACAGGATTCAGAAGGATTCGTTATCTCTTCGCAGAGATGAACGCAATCCACAAACAGGACCAGGAACAGGATAACTAGCTCAGCACGGGTGCTCACGGTACGCGCAAACCACCAAAACGTGCTGGAAAACTGACTAACCGAACACAGGAAATAAACAGTTCGTGTACGTATATATCAGCGACACTGATGTATCAACGTAACACGAATGAAAGGAAAATAATAAACGTGCAAGTATGCGTATATATTGGCGATGAACCAATATATGACACAAGACAAGCAAGTAACAACTTCTAGAAACAAGAGCAGAACTAGGAGGACTCGCTGACCCCTTCGCAGGAGTCAGCGCAGTCCACACGGACTAGGAACGAGGTGGGGCACGGGCAGAGTAACAGACAGGATCTGAGACTATGGTAGCCCATGAGACATTGCAGGAAGCAGTTCTTTATACTGAGGTCATCCAATGGGAGCAGACCTGCAGATTCCCACACAAGTGAATGGTAATTAATCACAGGCTGATAGCAGGAAAAGGCAGACAATGATATGCAGCCTGCAGGAAAGGGACTGCCCCTCCACTGCAGCAGACAATGTCTGTTTACACAAAAGCATATTAAACTGTCATTAACCTCAGAGCGACTGCAGATGGAATCAGCAACCAGTTCAAGTGCAAACCAAACTATGCAAGCAAATGCATGTAATGACATTAGAACTGCTTGGTTTGCAATACCACTGCAGTCAGCAGTAAACGCTGCAGAAGCGATCATAACACTGTTACTGATCTTTGCTTGGATTTTGACTACTCTCTGCCTGCCACCTGAACCAACCTCTGCCTGGATTCTGACTACTCTCTGCCTGCCACCTGAACCAACCTCTGCCTGGATTCTGACTACTCTCTGCCTGCCACCTGAACCAACCTCTGCCTGGATTCTGACTACTCTCTGCCGGCCACCTGAACCGGCCTCTGCCTGGATTCTGACTACTCTCTGCCTGCCACCTGAACCGACCTCTGCCTGGATTCTGACTACTCTCTGCCTGCCACCTGAACCGACCTCTGCCTGGATTCTGACTACTCTCTGCCTGCCACCTGAACCGACCTCTGCCTGGATTCTGACTACTCTCTGCCTGCCACCTGAACCGACCTCTGCCTGGATTCTGACTACTCTCTGCCTGCCACCTGAACCGACCTCTGCCTGGATTCTGACTACTTTCTGCCTGCCACCTGAACCGACCTCTGCCTGGATTCTGACTACTCTCTGCCTGCCACCTGAACCGGCCTCTGCCTGGATTCTGACTACTCTCTGCCTGCCACCTGAACCGACCTCTGCCTGGATTCTGATTACTCTCTGCCTGCCACCTGAACCGACCTCTGCCTGGATTCTGACTACTCTCTGCCTGCCACCTGAACCGACCTCTGCCTGGATTCTGACTACTCTCTGCTTGCCACCTGAACCGACCTCTGCCTGGATTGTGACTACTCTCTGCCTGCCGCCTGCACCGACCTCTGCCTGGATTTTGACTACTTTCTGCCTGCCACCTGAACCAACCTCTGCCTGGATTTTGACTACTCTCTGCCTGCTGCATTTGTACAGTTTAACAATTTTTTAAAGTTTAATCATACATTTTATTAATTGAACAAATTTGTGTTCTAGTCTTTTATTTATATGCAGAATGTCTACCAGGCTTTTATTCTGATATATTTTGGTGAGTTATGACCAGGAGCGTTGCTAGGATCCTAAGACTTTTGGGCACTCCAGCCAGAAAATGGGTGTAGCCATGAACCATAATGTGGGTGTGGATATGGGTGGAGCCAAATTCGCATGAACTTAACTAAGTATTTATTTATTATTTAGGCCTGCTCAGCAAAATGTTGGAAGAAGCCTTCTCTCCATTAATACAAAAAAAAAAAATACAATTGCATTTCACACAAATAAGCAGTGTCACTTCTAGTCAGAGTTACCTGGTTTATGTGCTGGCTGGTCTGGCTCTCTGCTGGGCGGTTCCCCCATAGCATTCCCTGACCTTCTAGTGGACCCCCTCCCATGCTCCCACAGGCCTCCCATTAAGGTACCACAACTCCCAGCATGCCCCCATAGAAGAACCAAAGCTCCCTGTGTACCTCCATAAAGGCACCACAGCGCCCAGCATGGCACCACAGCACCCAGTATGCCCACATGGAGGCACCACAACACCAGCATAACCCCAATTGATGGGGCACATGCCACTGATCTTTGGGGCTAACAACACCCCTGGTTATGACTTAAGAATTGGAGGCCTAAACTTCTTGAAAAAAATGTACCACTTTTGAATCATAATTCCAGACAGAAATGCACCACCAGGTAGGTTATGTACCCACTGGGCCCAACATGCTCCATGGCCCAATAGCAGCTGCTATGGCTGCTTTGGATATTGCTACGCCCTGCTAGTTGGGCTTGTAGTGTACCATTATCGCCAGCCTGTGCATTTGTAGCGATTGCATGCATTGGTAGGGTGCACAGTTTGGGGACCCCAGTGCCGTATAACTGCATTGCTAGGCAACAATAGTTCAATGCATCTATACAGTGTTGGGTCCCCAAGCTGTCGCCTTAGTGATTGCATCCCTCCCTATGGGAGGCAGCCATTACAGGTGTCCATGAAAATTAAAAGTCAGAATAAACACAAACACATCATACTTACCTCCTGTGTAGTCTACTCATCAATCTTTGTCTCCTCTCCTGCATCCTGTTTGTCCACTGCAACTGTGGAATTTTCTGTCCTCCATTTTGAAAATAGCCTTTATACCTTAACAGCTTCCTGATCAGCACACTGTTCAACTGTAACATGTTACATCCTCAATGTAACTTCATGTGAATCTCGTTCACAAGGGGATAAGTGCACAAGCATGAGTGTGGGGGTGCACACATGCATGCGCACAATCAGGGCGGCAGTGGATTTTAGTGCTGGATGTAAGACTTACATCCAGGAACCTGCAGTGTAACTAATTTAGACATGAGACTTACGCCCCAAAAAAGTGGTTAAGACCTGGAAGACCAAGAATCGGATGTATGGAAGACATAAAAAAAGCAAAACTCACTTTTTATAATGGATAGCCCCCACCTTGATTTGAATGTCTAGTGTGATAGTCACCGGTTGGCTCGATTGTAGCACGGAGTCAACAATGGCTGTGATGCAAAGACTATATAGCCAATGTCAAAGCAGGAATTCCTAATCTTTTAGCTAGAGCAATATCCATGAAACCCCCTGCTGCCTCACTATTAACAAAATCCTGAGCCTTATATACAATATTCTTCCAAACAATAGTAAAGGTGTCAGGATCTGTGCCTCTGTTGTCCTGCTGGTGGCATCATTAGTGAACTTTGCTGTGAACTCCCACTGTCAACCTGCAGATGTCTCCCTTGTTGCTGGGAACTGTTCAGTTCCCCGGATCACCAGCAGATGGAACTATGAGTCCCTTCTGTGAGATCACCTGATCAATGTGCTGCTATTTAAGACCAGACTTCCTAGCAGCACATTGCTAGGTCATTCTGTTTGCTTGTGCAGTATCGTGACTCTGGCCATTGATCCTGTGTTCCCTGTTTCCTGCCTTGCCTTGCCTTATTACTCTGAATTCCCGGTATTGATCCTTGCTAGCCTGACCTTTCTCTGCCTGATGTTATTGCCTGATCCTGATTTCCTGGTTTAACTCTTGCTTGTATGACTTCCCTTTGTGTATGCTGATTCGGATTATTCATTTATGTATATATTCTGGTATTTTGTGTGTTGCTGTATAACTGGCAAAGCTCTAACTGGCAAAGCACAACAACGCCTCTACTTTCTGAGAAAACTAAGGAGCGGTAACCTCCCACAGAAGCTGCTGGTTAATTTCTACAGATGCACTATAGAAAGCGTTCTGACCAATTGCATGACGGCCTGGTACAACAGCTGCACGAAGGCTACTAGAGAAGCCCTGCAGCGAGTTGTTAAAACAGCAGAAGCCATTATTGGCACTGAACTACCATCACTGGAACTTTTGTATAATACTCGCAGCTTGAGAAGGGCCAAAAACATTATCAAGGACAACACTCACCCTGGAAATGCCCTGTTTGAGCTCCTTCCATCAGGTAAACGTTTTAGATCAATCCGCACACACACAAACAGACTGAAAGACAGCTTTTTCCCATCCTCCATAAACTTGATAAACTCTGAATCCTCTCTGAAATAATTAACACTGTGTACAAATTGTTTAAACATCTGTAATACCTGGCATACTTGTATAATTTCTTCTCTTCCTTGTTACTATCACTATGTTCCCTATATGCACCGTGGGGTCGTCATGAAAAGTAATTTTGTTGTGTTACACAATGACAATAAAGTGTATTGAATTGAATTGAATGAATATATTCTGATATTGTGTGTGTTGCTGTATATATTCTGTATAGATAAATAGATAGTTAGGGGTTCTGGTATTGTGCTGCACCACATATTGTTTGATTGTATGATTGTATGTGTATGGTGGATGTACTGTATATTTGAATTGCTGCACCTTTGTAAATAAAACACCTTCAAATCCAACCTGTGCAGGCCTCAGTATTTTCATATAAGGGATTTCTTGCTCTTGCAATGTCTTGATAAGAATCTGCTGCATGTGCAGATCCTTACAAAAGGGTAGCACAATTTGTTTAAACATTCAAGAAAGTACCTGCCTACCCAGGGCCGGCCCGCTCATGAGGCGGGGTGAAATGTTTGCCTCAGGCGGCAAACTTCTAGGGGCGGCACCCGCCCGTCCGTGGGTGCGGGGGGGGGGGGGGGGCGGCCGCCGAGCTGGAGGGGTAGCGGGCAGGAAGGGGGTATTGGGCCTAGCGGTGGGGAGGGAGGTCAGACAATAGTTATGCACAAAAGTACATATGATAACCGTATGACATATAAAAAGTAAGAAAACCTGTTTTTATTGAATATTATGTCAGGGTTTTATACCGCTTTAAGGGTGTCTCTTTAACCACTTCGCCCTATCTGGACGGATATATCCGTCCAGATGGGCACTGCTGCTGCAGCCGTGTGGTGCGCGATCGGGCGCTCGCCCGCGCGCGCTCCCGCTGCCTCCTGCTGCCCCCCCGATCAGTGAATGGGAATATAATTCCCATTCATCGATCTAAGTCTCTGGCAGAAATGCCGACGCTTTCTCATCAGAGAGCGCGGTATTTCTGCCCCCAGGAAACATCACCTTCTTCTTATAGTTCCTAGATGCGAGATCGTTCGCATCTAGGAATTTTTTGAATGTGGCCATCTTGTGGCCAAATAGTAAACTGCACCCACATACCTAAATTAAATAAAAAAATACATTATATTACATCTAAAATTAGCTATTTACCTCCCAAACTAAAATTACCCAAATACATTTTTGTATTAAAAAAAAATAAAAAAAATTACAATTAAAAAAAAAAAAACTACATAAATAGTTACCTAAGGGTCTGAACTTTTTAAATATACATGTCAAGAGAGTATCTTATTACATTTTTTAAAATTATAAGCTTATAAATAGTGATGGACGCAAATTGAAAAAATGCACCTTTATTTCTAAATAAAATATCGGCGCCATAAATTGTGATAGGGACGTAATTTAAACAGTGTAATAAGCGGGACAAATGGGCACATAAAATGCATGGGTTTTAATTACTGTAGCATGTATTAATTTTAAACTATAATGGCCAAAAACTGAGGAATAATGATTTTTTTCCATTTCTATCTTAATCTTCCTGTTAAAATGCATTTACAGTAAAGTGGCTCTTAGCAAAATGTACTACCCAAAGAAAGCCTAATTAGTGGCTAAAAAAACAAGATATAGATCAATTAATTGTGATAAGTAGTGATAAAGTTATTGGCGAATGAATGGGAGG
Organism: Hyperolius riggenbachi; assembly: GCF_040937935.1. Lineage (NCBI taxonomy): Eukaryota > Metazoa > Chordata > Amphibia > Anura > Hyperoliidae > Hyperolius > Hyperolius riggenbachi. The sequence goes on from NC_090652.1 coordinate 310,878,648, forward strand.
TGAACATTGCTCGGATGCTTAAGATTTTCGACGCTGTAGGCTGAAGTGGTTAAGGGTGACTTAGCAGATGAGTATTTATTGCATCAGATAGACCATGTAGAAATCAATTTAGTAACGCTGGATCATTCCACCGGGTAAAAACTGTCCACCAGCAGAATTCAGAAGAGAATTGTTCTGCACAATTCCTTCCCTGTCTTCTATTTCTAATTTTTTTGGGCTGCTGTGACCATAATATCTGGATCTGATTATAAAATGTTTATAGTCTTGAATTTTTTTTTTTGGGAAATTCATAGCAGGGTGGCAAGCTAAAGGCCCAAGCCTGCAGACCTCCCTGAAGTAGAGATATAATCAAAGATTCCTACTGATACTCAATTCCTGAGGATTTGGATCTCACATAAAAATACATTAGTCAAGAATTCATGAAGTCGCTGAACTGAACTTAGAGTAGATCGATTTCCCCTTAATTCCTCTGGCAATGGTAATTTGGACTCTGCTACAAAAGTCATTTCTGGGGTTACCCCTGCACCAGAAGTCAGAGGAGTCAACTTGACATAGAGGATAATAGCTTAAAGAGAATCTGTATTGTTAAAACCGCACAAAAGTAAACATACCAGTGTGTTAGGGGACATCTCCTATTCCCCTCTGTCAAAATTTCGCCGCTCCCCGCCGCATTAAAAGTGGTTAAAAACTGTTTTAAAAAGTTTGTTTATAAACAAACAAAATGGCCACCAAAACAGGAAGTAGGTTGATGTACAGTATGTCCACACATAGAAAATACATCCATACACAAGCAGGCTGTATACAGCCTTCCTTTTGAATCTCAAGAGATCATTTGTGTGTTTCTTTCCCCCCTGAGGGGGGAGTTCATAGCAGAACCACAACACTGAAGAACTTGGCAGCCTTCCAGACACAGGCTGACAAGTCTGACAAGGGAAAGATACATTGATTTATTACAGAGACAGTGATAGTAGAACGTGCTGCAGTAAGCCAGAACACATTAGAATAGCTTTTGGAACTTGTAGGATGATAAAAAACAGGATGCAATTTTTGTTACGGAGTCTCTTTAAGTAGCAACAACTTCAGTGAGATGATTTGCAACCTCAGTCAACTGATCAATGTGCGGAGGCATGTCCTCTATATTTTATTTTAGGGCCCATGATGATGTAAGGCCTGATGCATCTCCTGCTCTCAATTCAGTCCCTATGCCCCAATCTCAACTGCAGTCTTCACTATATGTGGCCTGTCCCCACTCCACCTCTGCAGACTGTACATCTGCAGTGCATGAAATATAGTTAAGCATTTATGACCTATAATTAGAGACTATCCAGCGCTATACCTCAATGTGCATATTGTTTATTCCGGACATAAGTGGATTCTTCAGCTGCAGGACTTATAAATGACATGCAGTGCCAATGAGAGATCAGTAGTACTGTTATGCGGACTCTATTGGTGATCGTAGTGGAGAGCATGTATTTTCATTGATCATTTTAAAGGGGGACTGTGAAGGATAGCGGAAAAGCCGCCGCGTGCTCTGACGACGTGGTGGCTGTTTCCGCATCTACACCGACGGTTTACACACGGCGACATGTCTCTGATCTGGTTCAGCCTTTCTGTGCACACAGGATGAGGAATACACGCTCTCGCGCGCGCGGAGAGACAGAAGCTTTATGGGAAGCAGAGACGGATCAGCTGACTCCCTTGGTCAGCTGATCCGAGGATGGAAGTGGATTGGCTGGAAGGGACTGGGTGGCGCTGATTAGCGCCGCACTATATAACCACTTGTCCCTCAGTCTCACGTTGTCTGCCGTTGCAAATGCTTACGTGTTAGCGCACAGACCTCAGTCAGATCCAACAGTGTGTTAGAACCAGGACGGACCTGGGAAATCACACTGAGCTAGATTATTCTTGCATGTCTTGGATGTTATGCTCTAGACTAGTTCCAGGGTGTTGTGACTACGGACCTCACACCCAAGCTTAGAAAACTGTCTTAAATGCTATGTTATGCTCTAGACTAGTTCCAGGGTGTTGTGAATACGGACCTCACACCCAAGCTTAGGAAACTGTCTTAAATGCTATGTTATGCTCTAGACTAGTTCCAGGGTTTTGTGACTATGGACCTTACACCCAAGCTTGATAAACTGTCTTAAATGCTATGTTATGCTCTAGACTAGTTCCAGGGTTTTGTGACTATGGACCTCACACCCAAGCTTAGGAAACTGTCTTAAATGCTATGTTATGCTCTAGACTAGTTCCGGGGTGTTGTGACTACGGACCTCACACCCAAGCTTAGGAAACTGTCTTTAATGCTATGTTATGCTCTAGACTAGTTTCGGGGTGTTGTGACTACGGACCTCACACCCAAACTTAGGAAACTGTCTCAATGCTATGTTATGAAATAGACTAGTTCCGGGGTGTTGTGATTACGGAGCTCACACCCAAGACTAGGAATCTATATCATTATTGTGTATGCTAGTTCCAGGGTGCTGTTACTACAAACGTCACACTCAGGACTAGCACAGTGTATCTGTACTACTTTAGCCCGCCACTAGGGTGTAGAGAGCCAGAGCCTCTCATCCAGTAGGGCAAGTTGTTCTCTTAGCAGCAGGGCTTCCTGCGACCTAGCCTAGGCCCCTCTCCTAGGGAGCCTTTGGCTTACAGGGATTCACCCTCAGCCTGGGGTGAATTCTCTCTACATCCTATCTCCAGTTCTACTGGTGATTCTCGCTCAAAGTGTTACTGTTATACTATACACTCATATCTCAGGTGTCCAGAGGTTAGACATACCTGGATTATTGGTGATACTGCAGATCATCCATAATCTGGTGGATATCTGTATTACTGGTGATTCTGCAGATTGCCAATAATCAGATTCTCTCTGCGTGTTGACACTGATCGTTACAGGGACACTGTAGAAGTGCCCTTTTATTTTTTATTTTTATTTTTTAAAAGGAAACCAGTTTGCTTGAGTGTGAGAGACTAGTGTGAATGAGGCTATTTTATATAATGTGATTATATTTTTTAACCTTTTATCATTAAAGTTAACTGAACCTTATGTGTTGGTGAAGTGTGTATTTCCAGCACACCCATTTACTCAATATTTTTCAAACTGTACATGTCTACCCAGCATATGGTTACACCCAGGCTTTACTGCATGAATTATAGAAGTAGCACCAAACCAAACTAAGACACACAGGCAAAGGATAATACACAGAGAGATCAGTATTACAACCCAGGGGGTAATCAGAAGAGTAGTCAATCCAAGCAATACAACAGTCCAGGCAGCAATTTGATAGAGTAGTCAGAGTCCAGGCAAGTTTCAATCCAGGCAGCAATCCAATAGCGTAGTCAGAGTCCAGGTAAGTTTCAAACCAGGCAGAAATCCAATAGAGTAGTCAGAGATCATGAAAAGTCACAATGGAAGAGCAGCACACTCTGCAGATAGTGTAACAAACGCTATCATGGGCAGTTTGCAAATGACAGAAACAAGGTTTAAACACCAGCACTCGTCAACCACAGGAAGCCACACACACCATCCACCAAGTAGACATCCCTGTAACACTACGTGTCATGCCCCAGATGGATGACATTGTTCAGGTAATGCAGGAATCTAAGAGCATAGGGTGAGTGCATGGCCATATGCGCCCATCCTTCTGAGTCACCAGAGCTTGTGCACGCACCACCACAGGGACACTGGGACTGCCATCACAAACTAGCCGGAAGTCACTCCGCTCAGCCCACCTTCCAGAAGTGTCAGGAAACATTGTTGTTAGTTCGAGTCTCAGGTGAATTCATCATTACACTTGATTACACATTTCTCCATCTCTCAAACCAAAACAGGGAAGCTAACTGTAAGAAGAATCAGGAAGAAGTCACTAGGAGAGTCCCTAGCTTTCATTATACCTTCCTCATCCACTTAGTTAGTTTAAAAAATAGATCTGGGAGTTTTGCCTTTTAAAACAAAAATGAATAACTTATGGAGAATTATCTGATTTGGAAATGATCCCTATGTATGCATCTACATGTTCCTATGAGGTCTTGTTGGGATATGAATAAGTCATTCATGTGTGTATTTGTCTCACAATGGAGAATGGACCATCATAGATTTAACCCGTTAGCAGTTTCAAGAGAGTAATCTCATTTGAGATAATGTAAAAACTATCTCAAGTAGTGGAAACAACATCAAATAGGAAACTAAATGGATCCAGTCATATAGCTATAAAAATAGAAAATAATGTCTATTCCATGCACATGCCAACAAGGTTATTTAGTGAACAAACAAAGGAATGAGGATTGGCTCTTGGGTGCATGGAAAAGAGTAAAACAATGCTTTATTATATAAATCACATATATTAGAACACTACACATAAATCCCCCCTAAAATACATTCAAACCCATAAAAATGTATATTCCTCCTCAACACTTATACATTTTTATGGGTTTGAATGTATTTTAGGGGGGATTTATGTGTAGTGTTCTAATATATGTGATTTATATAATAAAGCATTTTTTTTACTCTTTTCCATGCACCCAAGAGCCAATCCTCATTCCTTTGTTTGTTCACTCCTCATTTGAGATAACTGCACTGCTTATGGTCTCAGTCGGCAGGACTCATGCTGTAAATTATTGGAATGCTTTGATCTCTCTCTGCAAAAGAAAATATAGAAACTGAAGGTAGAAGTCCTCTGTTATTGTATCGCACTGCCACCTAGTGACAAGTGGACATAGATACACATTACAGCAGTACTAATGATTAGCAGAGAAATGTAACAAACAATAAATTAAAAAATGTTCAAAAATAATGGTCTGTGGAACTTGCAAGCCTCTAAATAAATTAGCTACTAAAGGGTTAAAACAGACAGAGAAGCACAAGTTTGCTTCAAGTTCCTCCTTTGAGTATCAGAGATACAAATCCATCTATCTCTTTGTCACCGTGTACCTATGTAAACAGGAAAACCAGGCAGTTGTGGAAAGTCATCACCGATATTTGCAAATGATTTGCATCCTACTAACATTCCACTATCCATGCTAACCCTAAAACCCTTAAACAGCATCTACCGAACACATCATCATCATGGAGGCTACAGCCGTGCAGCTAGCTTCTCTCATCGTTATCACCATGGTGCAAGTTTTGGGGCTTTTCTTGAATGGCTGCATAGTGTTCTTCAACTTTATAAGATTGAAAAATAAGCCTATTATTATTATTAATGCTAGCTCTCTGATCTACTTTGCCATGGGGCTGGCCAATGCGTTCCTGCAGTTCCTGTTTATGGTACAGAATTTTTTATCTGTCTGTTGGCCCCACTTGTTTTTCACCAGGAAAGTTGGTTTATCTATATATGTTTGCTGTCTTATTTTCATGCATTGCAGCTTCTGGCTGACTGCCTGGCTGTGTGCTCACTACTGCGTCACTATTGGCAACACAACCCATCGGTTCATCATTGTGTTAAGAAGAACTTTATCATCCTTCTTGACACGTATTCTTCTTCTAACAGCAGTTGGATCAGTTTTCATAAGTATCCCCGGTATCTGGATGATGGATATGGCACTTCAGATGCAACCTCAGATCAACAGTACACTAGAAACCTCAATTGCTGTGGTAACATTTCACATATATCCAGCATACATGGGGATGGCAGTTCTGCTGGGTAGTTGTCTTCCCTTCACATTGGCTGTTGTCTCAACTGGAGTCACAACATCAACTCTTATTGGACATATAACAAAAATGAAACACAACGTCTCTGGATACAATCAACCTAGCATCCAAAGCCTGATAAATGCAACGAGAACCATGATCTTGTTTCTTACATGTTCGGTAATCTTCTATGCCTTTGAACTTGTATTCTTGTATCAGAAAAAGAAGAATTCTTCAGACTTCGTAACTTTGACTGGATGGCTTGTTGTCATGAGTTTTCCATCAGCAGAAGCTCTTATCATTATCCAGGCTATACCAAAGCTAAGGAAGACAATTCTACAAAAACTATGTTTTGGGCAAGCAAGCAATGATTAAACTTGTAATGACACCTAGAAGAAGATAATCATTCTTATGAAAAGTAGCTTGTTGTAGGCAGACTGAAAAAAAGAAGTACATATTTTATTTTCCATATTTCAAAAATGTTATGGCTGGATTTGTGCATTATTTGTAATAATAATAATAATAATAATAATAATAATAATAATAATAATAATCATCATCATCATCATCATCATCATCATCATCATCATCATCATCATCATCATCATCATCTCATCATCATTATTAAATATAAAAAACATAATAGTAATAGTTGTCATTGTTGTTTTTATTGTTGGGGTTTATGGTGGTGGTGCTGTTGGAAACATCATTACCATGGCCATGTAAAATAACCCTATCATCTTCTATGACATTGCTGAGTAGAAATAAATAAACATGGTTGTGTAAGACAGAAAACATGTAATGAACATCAACTCTACAATAACAACAGTAATTACCATAAACATTATCTGACAAAAAGACAGCGACTTTTGAACTCACAACTATACAATTTGTAAATAATGTTTTATAGGAAAAATGTACTTTTATGCAAATGTCATGTCAGTGACTTTTTTCTTCTAAAAATGCACGGGCAGACAGCTGTTTGACCATTCCTTAAGTCTGAGGGCTGCAGGTCTCTGGAAAAGAGACCTGTCTTCACTTTGCAAGTTTCAGACCTGCTCTGCTGCTGAGGAATTTGCATATACTTGTTATGCAGATTGCCTAGCTGCCTCCTTTGAAGGCTGGCAGTATAAATACCATGTTCTCCCAGAATCCTTTGCTGGTCATTTTCATGGTTTGTTATTGATAAACTCTCCTAGAGTATCAGCCCTGTTGGTTTGTTAAAGATTATCTGTTTTGCCTGTGTTATCTCTCTGCTGCGATTGTCCTGTCGCCAGCGGCGGTCGACAAGAAATCGTTCTATCTGTCTGGGAGTGTAGGCCAGAGCTGCGGTTGCTACTGGCTGCTCCATCTGTCTGGTTTGCATTAGCCCTAATGGTAGTGGCAGTGCTTCCTTCTGTGTCTCGATTGCCTAGTCGCCAGCGGCAGTCGACAGGGAATCGTTCTGTCTGTCTGGGAGTGTAGGACAGAGCTGCAGTTGCTACTGGCTGCTCCATCTGTCTGGATCGCACTTGCCCTAGTTGTAATGGCAGTACCTCCTTCTGTATTCTGCCTTTGGGGTGCTAACCAGAGCAGCGGTTGCTACTGGTAGCCCCTTCTGTTTATCTGTCTGGATCGCAGTTGCCCTAGTGGTAGTGCCTCCTTCTGTATCTCTGCCTTTGGGATGCTAACCAGAGCAGCGGTTGCTACTGGCAGCCCCATCTGTCTGTCTGTCTGTCTTGTCTGATACGAACGCTAGCTGTAGGCTCGGTGAGGTAACCGTTTAGCAAGTGTTCGCGTTCTCTGTTTCATGTTTGTTTGTCATTGGTTAGTTAGGGTGGCACGCTTATCACTGGGCACCTATCGTGCAGTGATCGTGCTTAAACGCGGTTGCTGCTGCGAATGAGTGCGGTGTTTGCTTTTAGCTAGCGTTTGTTATTTTCTTTATCTTCTGATTGTTGTTTGCTGTGCCTTTGCTACTCTCGTGCCCTGTTCTGTTCAGCCTTGTGTCACTTCTGGCAATCGCCTCTCTCTTGCGATTGCGTTCCCACTTTGTTTCTGTGAATGTGTGTTCGCCGTCGCTGGGTGGCGACTAGATTGGGGAACACACATTTAGTCTGTCTCTGCGCTCTCTCTCTTGGAGGGCTATCGTGCCCTACTCTGCCTTTATCTGTACAACTCCCATCTGGCTTCTGTGGCCGTGCAGAGGCTGTGCTCGTCTGCACTCCACAGCTCCATCTGCTGGTGGGAATTGCCCTCTACTGGTGCATGGTAGTAAAATAAAGTAAAACTACCACTGCTACTAGCAGGAGTAGTCCTACACCTCCACTATGCTTCCCACAGCCTTCCTAAACATCAAAATCTCATTACTGGCAGCTGTAGCAGTTACTAAAAACATCCAAAGGGAGAATAGGATTCTAGAGGAAGCTTCAAGAATAGCTCAGTGATCGGTAAGAGAGACGACCTTAAGTAATTGTTCGGTCCTCACTTTGTAAAGTATCTTCAGCAATTCAGGCAGTTCCTCAGTAGGGATTTCATAAATGATCCTGTAAAAACAACTTAGAAAAAAAACTGTACACAATCAGATAGCACAAGATTGTTACATTCCCTAGGTTGTGCTGGGACATAGTGGAGGTTGATGAAAGGTTGTCAGTCTCAGGCAGGGATGCTCGGATACCTCTTTTTGAAATCCGAATTGATCCGGATAGCTAGAAATCCAGATATGATCGGATATCCGAATTCAAACCGTTCAGATATCCGAGTTGATCCAGATATCCGAACCCATTATCCAGGTAAATCCAGGTAAATCCGGATATCTGGATTGAAAACCGGAAGTGGCCTTTAAATTGCTTCCAAAACATCTTTTATAGTAAATGATGCATCAAGCATCATGTTTTTTTTAAAGAAAAACTGAAATTCTTTATGTGGGGAGGTATAATAAAAAAAAAAAAAAAAAAAAAAAAAAGGTGGCTGTAAATTAACATCAGGATTGGTTCCAGACAGCGGTTGTGAAGCCCACATTGTGTCCAATACACAACTGGGACATCACAGTTTTTAGCCCAGACATCTCAAAAAAAAATTAAACAATTTTTTTTTCAACAAAATACAGTGGCTTAATAGCTGGTGGCAGACTGGCAGCAGAAGATTTGTTCTGTGTGGACAGTGGCAGCTGGAGTGGGTAACACAGTGTGACACAGCAGGAGGAGTAGGTAGATGCAGTGGCGTAATAGCTGGTGGCAGTGGCAGACTGGCAGCAGAAGATATAGTTCTCTGTGGACCCTGGCGGTGGGTAACACAGACAGCAGCAGGAGCAGTAGGTAGATGCAGCTATTGTAGTGGCGTAATAGCTGGTGGCAGTGGCAGACTGGCAGCATAAGATATAGTTATTTGTGGACCCTGAAGGTGGGTAACACAGACAGCAGCAGCAGGAGGAGTAGGTAGATGCAGCTATTGTAGTGGCGTAAAAGCTGGTGGCAGTGGCAGACTGGCAGCATAAGATATAGTTATTTGTGGACCCTGGCGGTGGGTAACACAGACAGCAGCAGCAGGAGGAGTAGGTAGATGCAGCTATTGTAGTGGCGTAATAGCTTGTGGCAGTGGCAGACTGGCAGCATAAGATATAGTTCTCTGTGGACCCTGGCGGTGGGAAACGCAGGCTGAGACAGCAGCAGGAGTAGGTAAATGCAGCTATTGTAGTGGCGTAATAGCTGGTGGCAGTGGCAGACTGGCAGCATAAGATATAGTTGTGTGTGGACCCTGGCGGTGGGTAACACAGACAACAGCAGCAGGAGGAGGAGGTAGATGCACCCTGGCGGTGGGAGCACAGGTAGTAGGTGGCAGGAGCAGGAGTATAATGTGTGGCAGCATAGATAGTCCATGGCACCTAGCGTTAGTACCACGGCACAGTTAAAACATTGCAAACGAGAGGTTTCAGGAAGCGGTCGTACTGCCGCAGTTGAGGCCTCCCCACAACACGGACAGCACAGTTTTCATCCCAGACACCTCCCAAAAATTACACAGCAATTGTGTTTTGGGTTAAATATAGGTTAGGTGATAGAAGCAGCAGTGGCCTGTGGCACCCTGGCGGTGGGATCAGCACAGGCAGCAGGAGACAGGAGGAGGAGGAAGAGGAGTGTAACATGTGGCTGGCAGGCAGCATAGATAGTTCACGATGGCACCTAGTGTTAGTACCACGGCTGTAAAAAAATTGTGAACCAGGCTTATTAGTCAAGACGGAGCCAGAAGGTTGTGGTGGTAAAGGGTGGTAAGGCAGGCAGAGTGATTCCCAGACACTTCATGTCCCCCTCTTGCCAACAATAGGGGCCAGGAATTCACCAACCACCCAAGCCTGGTTGATTTTGAGAAACGTCAGTCTGTCCACAGACTGGGTGGAAAGACGAGAGCGCTTCTCGGTGACCACGCCACCGGCCACACTGAAGCACCTCTCTGACAGCATGCTGGAAGGCGGGCAGGACAGCACTTCCAAGGCATACTGTGCAAGCTCGCTCCAAATATCCAAGCACTTGACCCAGTAATCCAAGGGGCCCACAGGGTTGTTGGTGTCAAGCCCGCTGTAGGACCCCATGTAGTCTGCCACCCAGGTGCTGGTTCTGGCTTTGAGACTCGGATGCTGCTGCAGGCACCTCCTCTGTAGGCAGCTGTAACAGTGTGGCGTAGAGCGCCTTTGTCAGAGATAGCAGGTTTGTTGGGTGTCTGCTGCTGCTGGACGCAGGCACCTGCTGCTGTGCTGGCTTTGACAGCAGGGGGGTGGAGACTGGGGGAAGACTTCCTCCAAGCGTTGAACCAGGGACCACTGCAACTCCCTCATTCGGCACACAGGGTCTCCTTCTGCAGGCAGGAACTGAGCCAGCTTCCCCTTCAGCCACGAGTCTAGCATCATGGTCATCCAGATGTCCTCCCGAGCACGCATTTGCTTCACCCTTGGGTCACTGCGCAGGCACTGCAGCATGTGCGCTGCCATGGGGAAGAGGGATGCCACAGCAGACACGTCAACACATCATCACCCCCAGAGCTGACAGTGCTGTCCTTCTCCTCCTCTGCCCCCATTGCCTCCTCCTGCTCTCTCCACCCCCGCACCACTGCAGCTGCACTCAGCTGTGCCCCCTCATCTTCAAGGTCAGGGACCTCCAACTCCTCCAACTCCAAGTCCTCCACCTCCTCCTCCTCCTGCCACACAGAGGTGGACTGTGCAGGTGGCTGCTGCTCCTGCTGGATCAAGGCTGACTCTCCCACTTCTAGCAGAGCAAAGAGGGCCTTGTCCAGCAGCATGCAAACCAGGGGCACCGACTCACACACCGATGCACGGTCAGCTGACCATGTTGGTGGCCTCCAGGAAGGAAGCCAGCGCCAAGCACACCTGCTGCATTTTTCCCCAATCAGCACTGAGGATGAGGGGCGGGAGGTGGGTGGTGCTGGTACTGGACAAGGTGGCGGTCATGGTGGCATTGGCCAGGTACTGGTTGACAGCCTGCCTCTGTTCAACCAGATGCTCCAACATGGCCAGGGTGGAGTTCCATTCTGTTGTAACGTCGATGATCAGCTGGTGCCGTGGGAGGTTCAGCTTCAGCTGCAGGGCTTCCAGGGATGCTGTGGCACCACCCGAGAGGCGAAAATGACCAACGTTTCTCCTTGCCACTACCAAAAGAGTGTCCATCCCCTGGTAGGTGCACAGGAATTTCTGCACCACCAGGTTCAGGATGTGGGCCAGACACGGGATGTGGGTGAGGTTTCCCCTGTCGATTGGCGGCAACCAGGTTGGCCCCATTGTCGGACACCATCTCTCCGACTCTCAGGCATCTGCAGGTCAGCCAATTCTTCTCCTGCTCCCTCAGGTAGCGAAGCACGTTGGCTGCCGTCAGATTGTTCTTCCCCAGGCTGACCAACTCCAGCAGTGCTTGGCCTTCACGCTGCAGCTGAGGCGAGGGTGTTTGGCGATGGGTGTGGTAGAGGATGGAACCGGATCAAAGGAATCTGCTGCACTTCCCCTGACCCTGCTGCGGGGTGGCACCACCCACTGGATTGCTGCTGTGCCCAATGCTGCTGTCCCCTCCTCACCCACTTCCACCAAACTGACCCAGTGTACGGTGAAGGACAGATAGCGGCCTGTCCCAAACTGGCTGCTCCATGAGTCCATTGTCACATGGACCCGCTCACCCACCGCATGATCAAGCCCACTTTCCACGTTGGCCTTTACAAACTGGTGCAGTGCTGGGATGGCTGTGCGTGAGAAGTACTGTCAGCTGGGGATTGGCCAATCCGGCGCTGAACACTGCAGGAGCGCACGCATCTGGCTCCCCTCCTGCACAAACAAGTATGGGAGGAGCTGGGAGGACATGGCCTGTGCAAGGAAGCCGTTCAGCTGGTGGATGCGACGGCTGGCGGGAGGCTGAGCACTGACAAGGAAGGACTCGCTCAAAAGGGTAGAGTTTCCCAGCGCAATTTGCCTGCGGGGAAACGCTGCGAATTCAGCCCGGTTTCCGCGCTAGTGGAAACGGGCCCTTAAACCTAGCATGGATGAATGTTGTAAAAGGAAAACAGCACACTGAAATCCAAGTGAAAATTACCCTCCCTTCTGACATGGATCGGTCTTAAATCTGTCAAACGTCAGGCTAAACAACCTGGTTATTAAAATAGATTTATTTGCAAACCAAGAAGTAGTAAAACAAAAATAAAAAAAAATTGTGCTATTTGACACAGGATTTAAGTACCCAGTTCTGAAGAAACTTTTAAGTTTTAGCTTATATCGTGACTGGTGTCCTTTGAGGTGCAATCTGCAGAGTTATACATCTACAGTTTCAGAGTGCCAAGAAAGGCTGGGAAAGTGTGTACATCTGGACAAGGACTATGTAGAGAAGACTTAACAAATACATATAAAAAAAAAAATAAACTTTATGTGCAATAAGGTGATAATTAAAACTTTACCCATCAAAGTGTCACCTTTTCCTATATTTGAGAAGTTAGTACTTGATTTAAGACATTATTATTATTATTATTATTATAATTATTAACATTATTATTGTTATTATTGCTTATTATTAACACTATTATCACATTTTTCCTATACTTTATAAGTTAGTACTATATTTTAAACATTATTATTATTATTACTATTACTTCTACTACTATTATTATAAACCTATATTCAGTATCTTATTCTATTTAAGTGTTAGGAGTCATGCCTTATCCTTCCATTTCTATTAATGGCACTATGCATTTGGACAGTCTGTTACACGTACGTTAAAAAAGGGTCGCTGGGAAAAAAGGGCGCGGGGTTTTAAACGATAAACATGGATAACGTTTAAACATATAATGTACTATATTTCGTTTAAATATTCGTTTTTATAAAGTTATAAATCATTAAATAATGTGCATGAAATCGGCAATTGTGAAAACGTTAATCTTCCGTTTAAAAAGTGAAATGTATAATAACGTTTAAAAAAAAATTAGTAAGTAACCCTCCCTGTACCTACCCCTAACCCCTAGACCCCCGTATTGGTGCCTAAACCTAAGACCCCCCTGGTGGTGCCTAAACCTAAGACCCCCCTGGTGGTGCCTAAACCTAAGACTCCCCTGATGGTGCCTAAACCTAAGACCCTCCTTAGTGATCACTGTATTGTGGGTAGAATAATGTTTTAGAAACTGTAAAGGATAAAATATATTACAATTTACGTTACGTACTGATCGCTTTATTTTGTGAATAATAATGTTTTACAAACAGTAAGGGACCCGGATAACATTTAAAATAATGTTTTATTGAAATAGGAAACGTAAATCATCACAAGCAGTTATAAAACATTAAAAATCTTCGGGCGCCGTTGGAAAACGGTTTTATTCTCGGGCGCCCTTTTTTCCCGTTCGGCGCCCAGTAAACGATATTTATTATGGGAGTGAATGGCGGCGCCCGATTTGTCCACTAGCCTCCTGCGCCCTTTTTTACTGTTACTGTCTGTTACTGCTGTTATACCCCCAGTAGATGGCCATCTACTTGCCCTAAGGAAACACTTCCTGCAACTTCCTGCCACACTTGCAGGCGGCACTGGACATCTGGACTATGGTGCTTCCACTGATTACCAGGAGGGTTCTAGTCAACACACAGCCTGGATATGTATTATGCAGTCACTTGTAATAACTTTTAAGCACTCCACCCACCAGAAAACTCTGTAAGAATTTTGGTTGAGTTTGCTTCTCCTTCTGCTCTGTACTTTGTGCTTCTTTCCTGATTCCTTCACTATATTCTAGACCAAGTAAGTCAAACCGGTCCTATTAGGGCAGAGATCGTCACACATTTTTGATACAGCTCAAATTAATTGATGGGTCTGAATTAGGAAAGGCGTGGTCCATCAAGTAGAACACATTCCTTTCTTTCTCAGTCCATCCTAAACACTGGCATGGATCTGGCCCTCCAGACCTGGAGTTTGACACCTGTGTTCTAGACCTTCCCTGAGTTCCCTCCCGTCATCTTCTGCTTTTGCTTATCAGCCTGGTTGTACATATCATATTTGCACATAGTATTCACCCTGTATATAGCTGTCTGTTGAATCCTCTGTTTGATGTTTTGGGCCTGGTTTTGGCATGGGGGTGTTGATCACTTGTTTATTACTGCACTATTATAATAAACATTTGCACACTATTTAGCATCTTACTTCTCATGGTTTGCTCACAGTAGTAAGGATGCTCATTCTGATTCTGCAGAATTTAAATTTCTAAATTTCCGATCGGAATTCAGAAATCAAAAAACGGAAATTAGAATTCTGCCGAAATCTGAATTACTGCAACTTGGTAAATTTAGCCCGATCACCGAGCTCAGAAGCATTGGATGAATCAGACTGATTTTCAATGTTTCTGATTTCCGTTTTCTGATTTCCATTTGTCCGATTTCTGTATTTCATTTTTTTTTTTTTGCATTATTTGATGCAAAACAATTCATTAATAAAATATTCCTCAAAAATCGGAAATTGGAAAAATAGAAAAATGGAAAGTCATCAGAAATCAGGATTTTTACAGAATCGGAAATGGACATTTCTGACAATCCCTACTCAATAGTGATAATTTTACACTACTGAAAATGCAGCCTTAACATTACCATTATAATTATTGTTTTTCTATATTGAGTTTAAGAAATAAATAGACATAATGGAGAAAAAAAAGTTAAAAGTTAAGCAGAAAGTGAAGTACAAAATGTATTTAAAGAGACACTGAAGCAAAATAAAAATATGATATAATGAATTGGCTGTTTAGTACAGATAATAACTAGAACAATAGTAGCAAAAAAAAATTCTCATATTTTTATTTTCAGTTCTATAGTTTTGTAAAAAAAAAATATATATATATATACATATCTCTGATAACCCAGCGTTGCCCGGGTATGTATTTGATTGGTGTTGGCTCCACCCACTTTTCCAAACCTTAACACACAAACACTCAGTGACCAAGTTTGTGAGCTTTGGGGTCTTTGACATCAATAATTTGTGTGTAGAAATCAAACAAATCAGATAGGCTGTTTGTGGCTCCGCCCCTCTCCAGCATTTGAATCCCAGTCAACCAATGACCAACTGTAGCTGGTTTGAGACATCTTCTATTAACAGTGTAAAAATGGCAGTAATTTAAATATTCCCCTTGAAAATCAACAAATGAATTTTGATTGGCTATTATAGGCTCCACTAACTTCCCTGAATTGTAATCAGTCACCCAGTGATCATCTGGGCAAAGTTTGAGAACCCTGCCATTAACAGTGTAAGAATGGGGGCAGTTTATATTTTCCCAGTAAAATTTGTTTTTGTAACCTGGACGCACAGTCACTCAATGACCAATTTTGTGATCTTTGGGGTCCTTGACATCAATAATTTGTATTTTCCCAGTGAAATGAAAAAAATCTGGCTGTGGCTCCACCCGCTTTTCTGATTTGACCAACCATGTTAAGTTTGAGAACCCTGCCATTAACAGAGTAAGAATGGCTGCAGTTTATATTTTCCCATGTAACTGACAGCCACTCAATGACCAAGTTTATGAGCTTAGGGGTCCTTGGCATCAATAAGTTGCAATGTCCCATTGAAATTAAACAAATCTAATTGGCTGTTTGTGGCCCGCCCCATTTTCAGAATCTAAAACCCCAGACTCCCAGTGACTGACTGTACTAGATTTGAGGCTTCTGTCCTTAAGAGTGTAAGAAGAGCAGCAGCAATGTAACTACTCCCCCTTAAAAATCAATAGGTGAGTTTTGATTGGCTGTTGTAAGCTCTACCCACTTTCCTGAGTATTAATCCCAGTCATCCAGTGACCAACTGTGTCAAGTTTGAGAACCCTGCCAATAACGGAATAGCTGAAATCAATCTAAGGGTAGCCACTAATGATCCAATCTTTTTCATCCAATCTTACCATTTCTATGTAATATAAGGTAACTGCCAGAAGTATCCATTTAGTATATTCACTCAGTTTACCCTTATACTACATAGAGTTGGTAAGATTGGATGAAAAAGATTGGATCATTAGTGGCCACCATAACAAATCTGATTGGCTGTTTATGGCCCCACCCCCTTTAGTGAATTTGGACCCCAGTCACCCAATGACTGACTATCAGGTTTGAGGCCTCTGCCATTAACAGTGTAAGAATGGCAGCAATGTAAATATTGCCCTTGAAAATCAATAGATGAATTTTGATGGTGTAGACTCCACCCAAACTTCTCAATATCAATCCCAGTCACTCAGTGACCAACGCGTCAAGTTTGAGAACCCTGCTATTAACAGTGTAAGAATGGCTGAAGTTTATATTTTCCTATGTACAAAGTTAGTTTTTTTTTGGCTCCGCCCACTATTTCTAACCTTGACATACAGTCCCTCGATGACCAATTTTCTGAGCTTTGAGGTCCTTGGCATCAATGAGTTGCAATTTCCCACTGAAATTAAACAAACCTGATTGGCTGTTTGTGGGCCTGCCCCTTTTCAGAATTTAAACCCCAGTCTCCCAGTGACTGACTGTACCAGATTTGAGGTCTCTGCCATTAAGAGTGTAAGAATGGCAGCAATGTAAATAATCCCCTTGAAAATCAATCCCAGTCACCCAGTGACCAACTGTGTCAAGTTTAAGAACCCTGCCATTAACAGCGTAAGAATGGCTGCTGTTTATATTTTCCCAGTGAAATGTGTTTTGGCCCCGCCCACTTTTTGTAACCTGGACACACAGTCACTCGCTGACCAAGTTTGTGAGTTTTCAGGTTCCTGGCATCAAAAATGTGTGAATGGAAGCAGTTTATCCACCAAGGAAATCTGATTGGCTGTTTGTGGCCCCACCCCTTTAGTGAATTTGGACCCCAGTCACCCAATGACCGACTGTAGCAAGTTTGAAGCCTCTGCCATTAACAGTGTAGGAATGTCAGCAGTTTAAATATTCCCCCTTAAAATCAATAGGTGAATTTTAATTGGATGTTGTAGGCTCCACCCACTTTCCTGAATCTTAATCTCATTTGCCCAGTGACCAAGGGCTTGATTCACTAACTGGCGCTAAGCCGGTTAGTGTGCCTTATCTGAGGTTAGTGTGCCTTATCTGAACTTAGTGCCCCTTAAGTAGCTTTATGCACACTAAAAGATGCACAAAGCTACATCGCGCACTGCACGATAACATTGCCCCCCTATACTGTACATGATGTGACCTAAACGGCACCTCAGTGCACCTTATGGTCGCATCATATACAATATAGCAGGTGCGACGTTATCGTCGCACCCCGCGCAAAGATCGACACATTACGCTGTGCACGTTGTGCGCGGTGCAGTGCGCGATGTAGCTTTGTGCATCTTTTAGTGTGCATAAAGCTACTTAAGGGGCACTAAGTTCAGATAAGGCACACTAACCTCAGACAAGGCACACTAACCTCAGATAAGGCACACTAATCTCAGATAAGGGACATTAACCTCAGATAAGGCACACTAACTCAGATAAGGCACAATAAAATCTCAGATAAGGCACACTAACCTCAGATAAGGTTAGCGCTGTAGTTTGTGCCTACTAAGTGATAAGGCACACTAACCGGCTTAGTGCTGGTTAGTGAATCAAGGCCCAAGTGTGCCAAGTTTGAGAACCCTGCGATTAACAGTCTAAGAATGGCTGCAGTTTACATTTTCCCATTAAAAATGAATGGCTGAAATTTGATTGGCTGTTTTATGCTCTGCCCAATTTTCCGGGATTTGTAACCTCAGTCACCAAGTGACCAACTGTGCCAAGTGTGGGGACTCTGGCTTGATTACTATGAGAATGGCAGCATTTTCCATTTTTACCATTGACATGAATGGGTGAAATCTGATTTGCTGTTTGTAGCTCCGCCCAGGTGTGAGGGGGGGACGCGAGATCCCCAGATCATATCATCCCAGCTAGCAAGGGATCTGTATACCGAGTTTCGTTCAAATTGGTCAAGCCGTTTTCGAGTGAGCGCGGCACATACACACACACACACACACACACACACACACACACACACACACACACACACACACACACACACACACACACACACACACACACACACACACACACACACACACACACACACCAGTGATGAGCGAAAATGCAAATATTCTTTTCGCCGAATTTTCGCAAAAATAAGTACTATTTTCGTTTCGAAAGGCGAAAATTCGCCGAATATTTTCGCATTAATTTTCGCCTAAAGTCCGTTTTTTTCGCGTTGAATTTCTAAGCCCCCTTACAAGCTAGAATCACCAAATTTGCAGGGTATATTAAGGAGATATGTGGGTACAAGAGGAAAAAGAAATTTTTCAAAAAGACCTTATAGTTTTTGAGAAAATCGACTTTAAAGTGTCAAAGGAAAAAAGTATACATTTAAATGCAGTAAATGACAGTTACTGTAGCAAACCTAGCAGTAGTGTAAATTTACTAATATCAAAAGAAAGGGCCAAGTGTAAGTGCCATGGGCTAAGTGCCAAGTGCAAACTGCCAAGTGCAAAGGGCCGAGTGCCAAGTGCAAAGGGCCAAGTGCCAAGAGCAAGTGCCAAGTGCAAACTGCCAAGTGCAAAGGGCCAAGTGCCAAGTGCAAAGGGCCAAGTGCCAAGAACAAGTGCCAAGTGCAAACGGCCAAGTGCAAGTGCAAAGGGCCAAGGGTCAAATGAAAAGGGCCAAGTGCAAAGGGCCAAGTGCAAAGAGCCCTTGGCTCTTGGCCCTTTGCCTTTGCACTTGGCCCTTTTCATTTGACACTTGGCTCTTTGCACTTGCACTTGGCCCTTTGCCTTTGCACTTGGCCCTTTGCCTTTGCACTTGGCCCTTTGCACTTGCAATTGGCCCTTTGTCTTTGCACTTGGCCCTTTGCACTTGGGCCTTTGCCCTTGCACTTGGCCCTTTGCACTTGGCCTTTTGCACTTGGCCCTTTGAACTTGACCCTTGGCCCTTTGCACTTGGCCCTTTGCCCTTGGCCCTTTGCACTTGGCAGTTTGCATTTGGCACTTGGCCCTTTCTTTTGATATTAGTAATTTTACACTACCTCTAGGTTTGCTTAAAGGGATACTGTAGGGGGGTCGGGGGAAAATGAGTTGAAGTTACCTGGGGCTTCTAATGGTCCCCCGCAGGCATCCTGTGCCCGCGCAGCCACTCCCCAATGCTCCGGCCCTGCCTCCGGTTCACTTCTGGAATTTCAGACTTTAAAGTCTGAAAACCACTGCGCCTGCGTTGCCGTGTCCTCGCTTCCCCTGATGTCACCAGGAGCGCACGGCGCAAGCACAGACCATACTCGGCCTACGTAGTATGCTCCTGGTACCATCAGCGGGAGTGAGGACACGGCAACGCAGGCACAGTGGTTTTCAGACTTTAAAGTCTGAAATTCCAGAAGTGAACCAGAGGCGGGGCCGGAGCATTGGGGAGTGGCTGCGTGGGCAAAGGATGTCTGTAGGGGACCATTAAAACCCCCGGGTAACTTCAACTCATTTTACCCCGACCCCCTCCAACAGTATCCCTTTAAGTAACTGTCATTTACTGCATTTAAATGTATACTTTTTTCCTTTGAAACTTTAAAATCGATTTTCTCAAAAACTATAAGGTATTTTTGAAAATTTTCTTTTTCCTCTTGTACCCACATATCTCTTTAATATACCCTGCAAATTTGGTGATTCTAGCTTTTAAGGGGGCTTAGATATTCAACGCGAAAAAAATGGACTTTAGGCGAAAATGAATGCGAAAATGTTAATGCGAAATTTCGCCTTTTGAAGCGAAAATAGTACTTATTTTCGCGAAAATTCGGCGAAATCGAAAATGGGATTTTCAATGCGAAAATGGCTTTGGCGAAAATTCGCAAGCAACACTAACACACACACACACACACACACACACACACACACACACACACACACACACACACACACACACACACACATCCAAATATATATATATATATATATATATATATATATATATATATATATATATATATATATATATATATATATATATATATATATATATATATTTGCAGTTTACACACTACTCAGCATTCTAAATGATTTTACAGGGCAGCCTGCTGAACTTCTGAACCCTTCTCTGCAGAGAAAAAGAGGATACAATGTCTGACAGTTGAGATTACAAGCTTCAGAAGACAGAGCTCTCTGCGACTTTGAAAGTCGTGGAGCTCAATGGCTGTTTTGCAAAGATAACAACTGGAAACAATATTAGACTTATGTCTCTTCTCCTAATGTTTTATTTCTTAGCTGTACTACACATATAAATCATTGGCCTTGATTC
This sequence comes from Hyperolius riggenbachi, assembly GCF_040937935.1. Lineage (NCBI taxonomy): Eukaryota > Metazoa > Chordata > Amphibia > Anura > Hyperoliidae > Hyperolius > Hyperolius riggenbachi. The sequence continues at coordinate 310,899,011 of NC_090652.1, forward strand.
ACTAACCAGCACTAAGCCGGTTAGTGTGCCTTATCACTTAGTGGGCACAAACTACAGCGTTAACATTATCTGAGGTTAGTGTGCCTTATCTGAGTTAGTGTTCCTTATCTGAGGTTAGTGTGCCTTATCTGAGGTTAGTGTGCCTTATCTGAGGTTAGTGTGCCTTATCTGAACTTGCCCCAGAATGGCTAGTATAGTTAAACCAGTATAGCTAGTATAGTGCCCCAGTATAGCTAGTATAGTGCCCCAGTATAGCTAGTATAGTGCCCCAGTATAGCTAGTATAATGACCAGTATAGCTAGTATAATGACCAGTATGGATAGGTAGTGCCCCAGTATAGTGCCCAGTATGGGTAAGTAGTGCCCCAGTATAGCCAGTAAAGTGCCCAGTATAGCTAGTATAGTGCTCAGTATAGGTAGGTAGTGCCCAGTATAGCTAGTATAGTGCCCAGATAGCTAGTATAGTGCCCAATATAGCTAGCATAATGCCCAGTATGGTGCCCAGTATAGCTAGCATAGTGCCCAGTATAGCTAGCATAGTGCCCAGTATAGGTAGGTAGTGCCCAGTATAGGTAGGTAGTGCCCAGTATAGCTAGTATAGTGCCCAGTATAGGTAGGTAAAGCCCAAGTATAGTGCCTAGTATGGGTAGGTAGTTCCCCTCTGCGGCAGGGGCGTAGCTTGGGGTGGGCGGTGTAGGACACGTGCCCCCGGGCGCTGGGTCCCTAGGGGCGCCCAGCTGTGACCTGTGGTTTTTTTTTTATTTATTTACCTGGTTACTACCACTGGGGACACCTATAGACCTGGTTACCTATACTGGGGGCACCTATTTTGGGGAAACTGTTGCCAGATTAACTGTATTTTTGGGAAACCGCTGCTGCCAGATTAAGTGTATTTTGGGGAACAGCTGTCAGATTATATGTATGTTGGGGGAACCACTGCTGCCAGATTGTGTCTATTTTGGGGGAACCATTGCCAAATATCTGTATTTTGGAGGAACCTCTGCCAAATTACATGTATTTTTGGTGAAATGCTGTCAGATTACATGTATTTTGGGGGAAACACTATGGCAGAGGTCAGACTTCTCTGCCAGACCTTTTACACACCTGCTAAGGTCATGTATATTTGGCCCCACCCATTACCATGCCCACGCCCCTTTTTTGACCTCCTTACAGGGCGCATTAATAGTCTTTGTCCCCGGGCGCTGGAAGCCCTAGCTACGCCGCGGCCACCGCTCCTGTTACCTTATCATGAGCGGACGGCCGCTTGTCCGATTAGATTCCTCCGTAGTCGCTCTCCTCAGTGGCATCTCCTATTACAGCAGCGCGCTCGGCGGCTGCTGTGATGAGCAGGAAGCGGTACAGCGGCTTCCTGTAGCAGCGATATGCATCGCCATTACCATGGGAACCGCTGTACCGCTTCCTGCTCATCACAGCAGCCGCCAAGCGCGCTGCTGTAATAGGAGATGCCACTGAGGAGAGTGGCTACGGGGGAATCTAATCGGACAAGCGGCTGCCCGCTTATGATAAGGTAACAGGAGCGGCAGCCGCGGGGAGGGGAGGAGCGAGAGGTCAGACCTTCCGTGGCCTGGTGGTTGGGGACCCCTGCCGTACGGCACACCAGGCAACATCTCGCGGCACACTAGTGTGCTGCGGAACAGCGGTTGAAAAACACTGCTGTATATGATGCGACCATAAGGTTGCATAGGATGCGACGATAATGGTGCACTGATGCGTCATTTAGGTTGCATCCTATGCAACCTTAAGGTCATATCATGTACAGTATAGGGGGTGCGACGTTATTGCGCAGTGCGTGATGTAGCTTTGTGTACCTTTTAGTGTGCACAAAGCTACTTAAGGGGCACTAAGTTCAGATAAAGCACACTAACCTCAGATAAGGCACACTAACATCAGATAAGGCACACTAACTCAGATAAGGCACACTAACTCCAGATAAGGCACACTAACTCCAGATAAGGCACACTAACCTCAGATATGGCACACTAGCCGGCTTAGCGCCGGTTAGTGAATCAAGCCCTCTAGGTGTAAACAAGCCCTAACTTCTTACAATGATGGACATTTAAAGCCTTTGAGAGCCACATAAAATGGCAAGGATGGCTGCATTCAGCCCCCAGGCCTTGTGTATGACACTTGTAAGCTAGACAGTCGGGGACACAAAAAGTTAAAACTGAAAACAAGCACAGGTTTCCTTACATAGTTATTTATTTTGGTTGAAAAAAGACATACGTCCATCGAGTTCAACCAGTATAAAGTACAACACCAGCCTGCTCCCTCACATATCCCTGTTGATCCAGAGGAAGGCGAAAAAACCCTTCATGTACATGTTTTGAAATTCAATGATACACATCAATCCAGCAGCTCTGTGTCAGTATGAAATAGGACGACAAGCCTGCTATGGAAAGTAGCAAGTAGCAACCAATACTTGCAGATCATTTGCATCAAGCTGTAATATTTAACTTGCCAGAGATCTAAAAACGATAAACAAACACTTTATTATCATCATTATCATCATGATGTCTCCAGCTGCAGAGATCGCTCTTATCAGCATCACCCCTCTGCAAGCTGTGCTGGGACTTTCCTTGAATAGCTACATTGTGGTCTTCAGCTATAAAAACCTGAAGATTGGGCACAGTAGTAATGCCAGCACTGTGATCTACTTCACCATGGGGCTGGTCAATGTGCTCATGCAGTTGCTGTTCATGGCTCAGAATTTCCTCTCTGTCTTTTGGCCCTCCTGGTATTTCACTAGTGAAGTGGCTTCATCTGGAAATATTTTGAATGGGCTCTTTATGAGCTACAGCTTCTGGCTGACTTGCTGGCTGTGTGCTTACTACTGCGTCAGCATTGTCAACACCGGCCATCAGCTCATTGTTGTGTTAAAGAGAGTTCTCTCATCGTTCCTCCCTCATATTCTTCTTCTGGCAGTGATTTCTTCAGTTTTATTGAGTGTCCCCAGTATCTGGATGACGTATATGTTACTTCAGATACAACCTCAAACCAACAATACTCTGGAAAGCTCTACCATTCGATTCATATTTTTAAATCCAGTATACATATTGATCATAGTTTTGCTGGGCTGTAGTTTGCCCTTCACACTGTCTGTTTTCTCCACTGGAGTCACCGCACTGTCTCTGATACGACATATTAAAAAAATGAAGCACAATGTCTCTGGATACACTTGTCCAAATGTCCAAACCCTCGTCAATGCAACCAGAACCATGATTTTGTTTCTTACATACTCCATTATCTACGGTGTTATTCACATAACAGTTTATATAACAAAACAAAACACCTCTTCAGATCTCATACCCACAATTAGATGGCACATACTCATGTGTTTTCCATCGGTAAGAGCTCTCATAATTCTCCAGGCCATTCCCAAGCTGAGAAAGACGATTCTGGAGTCTTTGTGTCACTGGAAATAAAGCTTTGATGAAAATTCTAACAAAATCTAGATGAAGATTTTATATATATATATATACAGGATACAGGATCGTCTCAAAAAATTAGCATCTTGTGATAAAGTTCATTATTTTCTGTAATGTACTGATAAACATTAGACTTTCATATATTTTAGATTCATTGCACACAACTGAAGTAGTTCAAGCCTTTTTATTGTTTTAATACTGATGATTTTGGCATACAGCTCATGAAAACCCCAAATTCCTATCTTAACAAATTAGCATATTTCATCCGACCAATAAAAGAAAAGTGTTTTTAAAACAAAAAAAGTCAATCTTCAAATAATTATGTTCAGTTATGCACTCAATACTTGGTCGGGAATCCTTTTGTAGAAATGACTACTTCAATGTGCGGTGGCATGGAGGCAATCAGCCTGTGGCACTGCTCAGGTGTTATGGAGGCCCAGGATGCTTCCATAGCGGCCTTAAGCTCATTCAGAGTGTTGGGTCTTGTGTCTCTCAACTTTCTCTTCACAATATCCCACAGATTCTCTATGGGGTTCAGGTCAGGAGAGTTGGCAGGCCAATTGAGCACAGTAATACCATGGTCAGTAAACCATTCACCAGTGGTTTTGGCACTGTGAGCAGGTGCCAGGTCGTGCCAAAAAATGAAATCTGGCAGCCAATACAACTATAAGTGCAGTCCTCAACAACAGTATGAATTGGTGGTTTGCTCTGAAAAACACTAATTAGCATACACACAAGAACACAATAGCGCACTAAGGTACGGAACCAGTCCAGTTAATAGTTTTGTTGAAGTTTGTAAAACAAATCATTGGGGAATTCTCTGCTTCAGATGCCAAGAAGGGCCAATCAAAGCAGTGATAGTGAAAGCCTCCGCCCCCCCCAATCAGCTGGACACTCATGAGTACTCAGGACCCAATGCTATAAAGGTCAATAGCGCTTTTGGGGCTGTTACAGTTAGCAACCCCACCACCTCCCCAGACAAATGTATTCTTCGCAGTACACCACTGGTCTGTACGCCTTTCTTTTACCTCAGTAAAACTTAGAAGCTTGACATAGCAGTATGGTGAGCAGACTGTATCGCTCCAGCAGCATGGTTGGTCTCAGTGGCATACCTAGGCCATTCGATACCCAGGGCTGGGTATTAAATGACACCACCCGTGTCTGCTCTGGTTAGGCGTGTGTGTGTGTGTGTGGTGGTGGGGGGGGGTTATATTGTTAGGCATAGGTGAGGGAGGGTAGTGTTTGGTATAGGTATCGGGTAGGTTAGTGTTATGTGTAGGTAAGGGGAATAGTGTTAGGAGTAGGTGTATATGGTGGGTATTAGTGTTAAGCATAGATGGTGGGGGTCAGTGCTAGGTGTAGGTATGGGCAGAGGTGTTAGGTGCAGGTAAGGGGTTAGGCTAGGCCAGTGATTGTGGGGGCCGCAGCTAGTGTTAGGTGAAGGTGAGCAGATTTTAAGGCATAGGTCGGGTGGGGGTACCTAAATCATTACTGCAGACTCTGCATTGATGATTGAAGTACCCCCACCCCATCTATGACTTCTCTGCCCACAGCCCGACTTCACCTAACGCTAACTACTGCAGAGTATTGCAACCCAAAGGAAGCCGCAGTGTGCCATTAAGGGCCCGTTTCCACTTGTGCGGTGAAAATTTGTTGCGAAAAATGAGTAACCAAATTTGCATGCGGATGCGAATTCGTACACGTTTTTATGCAAATTTTAACGCGAATTTGCGCACGTTTTCACATAGTTTTTTATGTATGTGAATTTAACCATGTCAGTGCCTATGTGCTTTTACATTGATTTTAGGCAAAAACGTACGCGAATTTGTATGGAAAATTCGCATAGCAAAAACGCATGCAAATTTCCTATTAAATACGTTGTATGCAAATCGCACACCACCTTGTGGTGTGCGATTTCCAATGGCTCTGCCGTGCAGATTTTTTCTGCACAGAAAAACACAAAAAAATTCCTAATAAGTGAAAACAGCCCCATCCACTTGTGTTGCCTATGCAAATTCACATGCATACAACGCATGCAAATTCGCTATAGTGGAAACGGGCCCTGACTTCCTTGTTCACCGGAGTCCACAATGCTTCTTCCGGTCACCGTTCAGCTCTCCCCCGTGTGCACGGTGTGTCTTTCTGCATCATATGATTTCACGCATGCAGGAAGCCATGCCAACACTAGGGGGAGAGCTGAGCGCTAAGAGGAAGTGGGACATTGGTGGACTCCGGCAGTGTAGCAGGTGAGTTAATGGTACGCAGTTCCATTAACTCACATTCCACCCGCAATATTATGCATTCTGGCGGCTGCAGGATGTCTCCAGTATATATATATATATATATATATATATATATGTATGTGTATATGTATATATATATATATATATATATATATATATATACAGGCCCTTCTCAAAAAATTAGCATATTGTGATAAAGTTCATTATTTTCTGTAATGTACTGATAAACATTAGACTTTCATATATTTTAGATTCATTACACACAACTGAAGTAGTTAAAGCCTTTTATTGTTTTAATATTGATGATTTTGGCATGCAGCTCATGAAAACCCAGAATTCCTATCTCAAAAAATTAGCATATCATGAAAAGGTTCTCTAAACGAGCTATTGACCTAATCATCTGAATCAACTAATTAACTCTAAACACCTGCAAAAGATTCCTGAGGCTTTTAAAAACTCCCAGCCTGGTTCATTACTCAAAACCGCAGTCATGGGTAAGACTGCCAACCTGACTTCTGTCCAGAAGGCCATCATTGACACCCTCAAGCAAGAGGGTAAGACACGGAAAGAAATTTCTGAACGAATAGGCTGTTCCCAGAGTGCTGTATCAAGGCACCTCAGTGGGAAGGAACAAGTGTAACAGAAAACGCTGCACAACGTGAAGAGGTGACCGGACCCTGAGGAAGATTGTGGAGAAGGACCGATTCCAGGCCTTGGGGGACCTGCGGAAGTAGTGGACTGAAACATCCAGAGCCACCGTGTACAGGCGTGTGCAGAAAATGGGCTACAGGTGCCGCATTCCCCAGGTCAAGCCACTTTTAAACCAGAAACAGCGGCAGAAGCGCCTGACCTGGGCTACAGAGAAGCAGCACTGGACTGTTGCTCAGTGGTCCACCCCCTGCGGTGCCTCAGCAACTACACAACACAGGAGGCCAGACACAATCTATTGACCTGTCCCCAGATGTGCATGCTCTAACAATATGCCAATCAGATGTAAACAGACTCTTTAAAAAACAAAACACCAGGAAAGCAATGGGACCAGACGCTGTGTCTGCGAAATGCTTGAATCTCTGTGCCGACCAATTAGCGCCTGTATTTACAGACATATTCAAAGCATCTCTAGAACTCTCAATTGTTCCTGCCTGTTTTAAAAGCGCAACTATTGTACCAATTAAAAAAAAAAAAAAACCTGCATGTTTAAATGATTACAGGCCTGTTGCGCTGACATCACTGGTCATGAAAGCATTTGAAAAACTGATAATGACTTATCTGAAATCCATCACAGATCCCTTGCTGGACTCTTTGCAATTTGCCTACAGGCCTAACAGATCCGCAGACGATGCCGTGAACATGTGTATGCATTATGTACTACAGCATTTAGATATCCCAGGAACCTACACCAGGATTTTATTTATAGATTTCAGCTCTGCATTTAATACCATAATTCCATCACTGCTGCACAGCAAGCTCTCCCAGCTACATATACCTGAATCCCTCTGCAAATGGATAACCGACTTCTTAACCGACAGAAGACAGCGTGTTAGACTTGGTAAACTCACATCAAGCTCTCTGACAGTCAGTACTGGTGCACCCCAGGGCTGTGTGCTTTCCCCACTGCTGTACTCACTTTACACCAATGACTGCATCTCCACAGATCCATCTGTTAAGGTTCTGAAGTTTGCAGACGACACAACAGTTGTTGGTCTCATTCAAAACGGGGATGAGTCTGCATACAGGCATGTGGTGGGACAGCTTTCCTCCTGGTGCAGCAGCAACAACTTGGAACTAAATGCTCTCAAAACCATGGAGATGATAATAGACTTTAGGAGATCTCCCCCCCAGCACCTCCCCTTAACCATAAATGGATCCACAATAACCCAAGTAGAGTCATTCAAGTTTCTTGGGTCCACGATCTCAAACGACTTAAAATGGGACAACAACACTGCCACTATTGTCAAGAAAGCACAACAGAGAATGTACCATCTACGGCAGCTGAAAAAGTTTGGCCTACCTCAAAATCTAATGGTGCAGTTCTACACTGCAATCATCGAATCAACCATAACATCATCTATGACTGTATGGTTCGGCTCCTGCTCAGCATTAGAAAAGGGGAGGCTGCAGCGCATCATCCGATCAGCGGAAAGGATAATTGGCTGTAGCTTACCTTCCCTGCAGGATCTTTACACTAGCAGGTGCAGAAAGAGAGCAACCAAAATTGCCTCTGACCCCTCTCACCCAGCTCACTCCATCTTCCAGCGCATGCCTTCAGGAGTAAGATTCCGGCCAATCGCTACCAAAACCTCTAGACACAGGAACAGTTTTTTTCCTCAAGCGGTAGCCATACTTAATGCTGAACCACGTTAGAGCTGCTAGGACTGAAAGTAATCAGCACAGAACTAAACATGAACAATTCTCACATTGCTTACTGCCACTATACTTATAATGTCCTTAACTTGTAATATTCACACTGTCTGTCCTTGTATTGTTTTTGTTTGTGTTTGTTAAGCAACTGCCAAGACAAATTCCTTGTAGGTGCAAACTTACTTGGCGAAAATAAATTGATTCTGATTCTGATTCTGATTCTGGTCCAACATACTTTTTTCGGATGAAAGCAACTTTTGCATGTCATTCGGAAATCAAGGTGCCAGAGTCTGGAGGAAGACTGGGGAGAGGGAAATGCTAAAATGCCTGAAGTCCAGTGTCAAGTACCCACAGTCAGTAAAGGCCTGATGTGCCATGTCAGCTGCTGGTGTTGGTCCACTGTGTTTTATCAAGGGCAGGGTAAATGCAGCTAGCTATCAGGAGATTTTGGAGCACTTCATGCTTCCATCTGCTGAAAAGCTTTATGGAGATGAAGATTTCATTTTTCAGCACGACCTGGCACCTGCTCACAGTGCCAAAACCACCGGTAAATGGTTTACTGACCATGGTATTACTGTGCTCAATTGGCCTGCCAACTCTCCTGACCTGAACCCCATAGAGAATCTGTGGGATATTTTGAAGAGAAAGTTGAGAGACGCAAGACCCAACACTCTGGATGAGCTTAAGGCCGCTATCGAAGCATCCTGGGCCTCCATAACACCTGAGCAGTGCCACAGGCTGATTGCCTCCATGCCACGCCGCATTGCAGCAGTCATTTCTGCAAAAGGATTCCCGACCAAGTATTGAGTGCATAACTGAACATAATTATTTGAAGGTTGACTTTTTTTGTTTTAAAAACACTTTTCTTTTATTGGTCGAATGAAATATGCTAATTTTGAAATGTTAGTGAACATGCGAACCATAGACTTCAATGGGCAGGCGAATTCTAAAACCTAGATGGACTGTTTCTGGCCACAAAAGTAACGGAAAGTTTCAAGTTGTCTAACGCCTGGAACATGGCATGCCGGAGGGGGATCCATGCCAAGAGGCCTGCCAAAAATTACAGAGTTTATGCAGGGTCGTGTTTTAATCTCCAAAGAGCAGAAATCATATTACATTCATAAGTTGGTGAAATAAAGTGCTTTAAGACATCCAGTGTGTGTACACGTCCATCAGGAAGTGTAAGGGTTATGTCCGCTTCACACTGACAGACGAAACACCGCATTTAACGCACAACAGTCTGCAAACAACCGCAAAGACCTTTAGTGATTACGTCAAGTGAGCAAATGATTGTTTTTGCTAGTTGACACCTCCAGGACATATATGTTGGTCCTCTCAGCGGCAGTCTTTGTGTAGTGGCGTGTAGTGGCTGTCGTGCTTGTGCACACGTTTGCAGGAGTGCAGTCTATAGCGGTTTTCAAGCCTCTACGGTCAGGCTAAGGTAGTTCAATGACAGTTAAGCGACCAAAAAATACTTATTCTGCACTGAAGTCTTATACAGGGGGCAGTAGTGGATACTACTTGATGCAGTACTGGTGGTAAAGGAGTATTGGGTTATGGTCGGTGCACTACTAGGACCAGCAGACCTGTCTCCAACAGCTAACGTGTGCACTGGACACAGAAGAGTAATAGAATAGCAAGAAAAAAACAATGTACCAGCCCTAAGAAGGACTTAGCTGTTCTGGACAATGTGGCAGCAGCAAGAATACTGAGGACACAGAACACAGGCATACCACTCTCCCTGTCAGCAACACACTGTCCCTCATCTGCCTAGCACAGAAGCCAAACACAGACTGCAAAATGGCTTCTGTGCTGGCTTTCAGATGGGTGGTGGTGGGCAGGGGGGTCCAGGTGGGAGGAATAGCTGATTGGCTGCCATGTGTCTACTAACTCTGGGATGAGGGGTCCATTTTTTGGCTCCATGATGATGAATGGGGGCAAGTCGAACACGCCACGTGTTTGCCTAACATTGCAAACATTACATGTTAGTCACAAACTATTCCCCTGGGGCAAACAGTTCAGACCATCTCTATTCACCAAGTTCCAGAGCTGCCCTCATCCTCTGCTTTTGCTTATCAGCCTGGTTGTATACAGTCATGGCCGAAATTGTTGGCACCCCAGAAATTTTCCCAGAAGATCAAGTATTTCTAACAGAAAAGTATTGCAGTAACGCATGTTTTGCTACACCCATGTTTATTTCCTTTGTGTGTGTTGGAACAAAATAAAAAAAAAAAGGAGGAAAAAAAAACAAATTGGACATAGTGTCACACAAAACTCCAAAAATGGGCTGGACAAAAATGATTGGCAACTTTTCAAAATTGTGAATAAATAAGATCATTTCAAGCATGTGAGGCTTCTTTGAGCTCACCTGGGGCAAGTAACAAGTGATGGCAATTGGGGAAAAATAGCAACAATCTCAAGGTTACAAGTCCATCCCCAGAGATCTAGATTTGCCGTTGTCCACAGTACGCAGCATTATCAAAAAAATGTGCAAACCAATGTCAGAAAATCTTGTATTAATGCAGTGAAATTATGATCTCCATCTTGCTTTAAGCTGATTATATATGCTTAAAATGTTTTGCAGATTATCTGAACGAATTTCAAGATTTTATAACTATAAGCAGAGTTATTATTTAATCAGTGTTAGATTGTTTGTTAGAGTAACCCTTAAGGTGGCCACACACGATACAATAAAATGATCCGATTTTACAGTAATTCGATAAAAACGATCGGATCTCCCGAAAAAATCGGAAGCTTTTTTTTTCATTCGACTGAAAAATCCGATCGGATTTCCCGTTTTCTTCGATTTTTATCGATCCGGAATGCCAGATATTTTTCTTCAATCTTTCTAAAGATTGTATGGTGAATGTTAGATTGCCAATTTATTAATATACACACCCTAGCAATTTTGTCAGAGTATCCAATCATTTTTATGATGATTGGGGGGAAAAATTGAACATAGGTGTGGTACATTGGTCATATTTTTGAAATGTTACAATCAGTCAGAAAAATTGATTGCAGTTCTTAAATTGAACAGATATTTAAAAAATTGTATGGTGTGTGGCCACCTTAAGTTAGTGTTGCTGAGATACCCCCCAATCACGAATTCAAGTAAAATCGGCCACGACAGAATTGAAATCCGGATATGCCGTGATCGTGATCCGGATTTGAATCGGAGCTTCGGATTCAACTCGGATTTTAGCCGTGATTACATGTAGAATCCGTGATCACGGGTGTGATCACGGATTTGACTTTAACATTAATAACAAAACCCCCATACATGCTACAATCACCAAACTGCGTGGATTATAAAGGTGATCATTGGCTACAACTTAAAAGCATTTTTTTAAAAAGACCTTACAGTTTCTGAGTAAATCGATTTTAAAGTTTCAAAAAGTATTTGTGATTAAAAACCGCCAAAACCCACCAACTTTAGCGGTTAATAGCAAAGCCCCCTTACTCGCTAGAAACACCAAATTTGCCAGACATGTTAAGTAGAACAATGGGAACAAGAGGGGGTTCAAAAAGACCTTATAGTTTTTGAGAAAATCAATTTTAGAATTTCAAAGGAAGTTTCAAAGGGAAAAAAAGTGTACGTGTAAATGCGGTAAATATATGAACTGTCATTTACCACATTTAAATGTATACTATTTTACTTTGAACGTTTAAAATTGATTTTCTCAAAAACGATAAGGTATTTTTTTAAAAAAAAGTTGTTCCCACTGTTCTACTTAACATATCCTGCATATTTGGTCTTTCTAACATGTACGGGGGCTTTGCTCTTCCGCTAAAATAAGTGGGTTTTGGCGGTTTTAATCAGGGCCATGATCATCGCTTCACATATATATATGTGTGCTTTTATCTATTTTTTTAAGCCAAAATCCTTCTGAGAAAACATCTTGTGGACTGGACAGATGAGACCATGATAGAGCTGTTTGGTAAAGTACATCCAGGGCCAGAGCTACCATAGGAAAAAATGGGCAATTGCCCCAGGGCCCCAGAGTTTGTAGGGGCCCCCAAGGATTCCCTCCCCAATCTTAACTGTTGCGTTGCTCCCTAGGGACTCTGCAGCATCTGTTAAGTTGGGAGGTGATTGGGGGAGGGTCAGCAGCCAGCTCAGGGGCCCAGGAGGAAGAGTTGGCTGCAACAAAGGGCCCCTAATGATGCTTTTTGATCGGGGGGGTGTCTGTTGGGGGCCCGCAGGCTAATTTTGCCCTAGGGCCCAATTGTTACTTGAACCGGCCCTGAGTACATCATTCTGCTGTTTACCAAAAACTGAATAAGGCCCACAAAGAAAAGAACACAGTACCTACAGTGAAATAAGAGGGAAGGTTCAATGATGATTTGGAGTTGTTTTGCTGCCTCTGGCAGCCTTGAATGTGTGCAAGGCATGATGAGATCTGAGAATTACCTAAGGATTTTGGGTCGCACTGTAGAGCCCAGTGTCAGAAAGCTGGGTTCTCATCCAAGATATTGGGACTTCCAGCAGGACAATGACCCCAAACATAGGTCAAAAAGTACCCAGAAATGGATGGCAACAAAGTGCTGGAGAGTTCAAAAGTGGCTAGCAATGAGTCCAGTCATAAATCACATAGAACACCTGTGGAGAGATCTGAAAATTGCTGTTGAGAAAAGGCACCCTTTAAAAAAGAGAGACCTGGACCAGTTTGCAAAGGATGAGTGGTCCAAAATTCTATGTGACAGGTGTAAGAACCTTATTGATGGCTATAGGAAGCGACTGATTTCAGTTATTTTTTCCAAAGGATGTGCAACCAAACATTAAAGCGGCATAAAACCCTGACATAATATTCAATAAAAACATGTTTTCCTACTTGTATATGCCATACGGTTATCATATTTGCTTTTGTGCATAAGTATTATTATTCATTTCGAAATTATACGTTCCCAAAGTACACTTTTTTGCCCTGAGAGCTGACTTTGCATTTTATTTACTGCTTTATTCATCTTCTAACTAAAGCAGAAATACTTTATGACTGTCTGACTTTGTTCAGCTGAGCCTGTAGTGTCAGAGAAGTGTTTATTTACATTCCTCACTTGATACAATGAAATACAAGATAACATTATCTTAAAGTTCGGATTTGTCCAGCTTTGCTGGCAGGGAACTACTAAGTCCTGTGTGTAACCCTTTGAATGCTGTTCTAGTAAAAAAAAAATGTTGGTAGTATATAATATGCTGTAAATAATCTATTAAAACAAAGAAGAAATGCTGAGTTTTATTCCGCTTTAAGTTAAGGGTACCAAAAATTTTGTCCATTCCATTTTTGAAGCTTTGTGTGACTTTATGTCCAATTTGCTTTTTTTCCTCCTTTTTTTTTGTTTTGATCCAATAAACACAAAGGAAATAAACATGTGTATAGCAAAGCATGTGTTACTGCAATACTTTTCTGTAAGAAATACCGTATTTTTCGGACTATAAGACGCTCCGGACTATAAGACGCACCTAGGATTAGAGGGTAAAAACCAGGAAAAAAAAATATATGTATATATACGAAACCTGGTACGTCTATGGTCCAGGAGCATCTTGTAGATGTTCTCCCAATTACTGTCCTGTTCCTGTCATTCTTGTGTTTTCCTCTTGGCCCCAATGTCCTCCTCCTGTCCCCCAGTGTCCTCTTCCTGTTACTCCGGTGTCCTCATGCTGCCCTCCAGTTTCCTTCTTCTGCCCCCCAGTGACCTCCTTTTGTTCCTCAGTGTCCTCATGCTGCCCCCAGTTTATGCCTCCTCTCCCCAGTATCCTCATGCTGTCCCAAGTATTAAACTGCAGATTGGCCCCAGTGTATACATTTTGTGTCTGCCTGTTTGCCCCTCGCTGCGCCATTGTCATGTAAATCAGCGGCAGAAGCCGATCGTATTAAACAGCAGACTGTCCCCATTGTATACATATATTGTCTGCCTGTGTGCCCCTCACTGCGCCATTGTCATGTACTTAGCGACAGAAGCCGCTAGTATCAAACAGCAGACTGTCCCCATTGTATACATAATCAGTCCGCCTGTTTGCCCCTCGCTGCGCTGTTATGTAAATCAGCGACAGAAGCCACTCGTATAAAAGGGCAGACTGTCCCGTGTATACATATTCCGTACACCTGATTGCCCCTCGCTGCGCTATGTGTAATGTAAATCAGCGGCAGAAGCCGCTAGTATCACTCACCGGACATAGCGTGCCTGCGGCGAACACGGACTCCTCTCTCGCTCACTCCTTCCCCCAAGTGCCGGTACTTCATAGTCGCGTCATTACACACGTGGTCACGCGTGACCACGTGTGTAATGACGCGACTATGAAGTACCGGCACTTGGGGGAAGGAGTGAGCGAGAGAGGAGTCCATGTTCGCCGCAGGCACGCTATGTCCGGTGAGTGATACTAGCGGCTTCTGCCGCTGATTTACATTACACATAGCGCAGCGAGGGGCAATCAGGTGTACGGAATATGTATACACGGGACAGTCTGCCCTTTTATATGAGTGGCTTCTGCCACTGATTTACATAACACAGCGCAGCGAGGGGCAAACAGGTGGACTGATTATGTATACAATGGGGACAGTCTGCTGTTTGATACGAGCGGCTTCTGCCGCTAAGTACATGACAATGGCGCAGCGAGGGGCAAAGAGGCAACACAAAGGACATGCTGGCAAACATTGAGGGTGACATCAAGGAGGATCCAAGACCACAGGAGTGCAGGAAATCCCGACATGCGGCGGGTCAGCTGTTTGTCAGTGGTTTTAAGTCTGGGATTCCCTGCATTTGGACTATAAGACGCAGGGACTTTTTCTCCCCACTTTTGGGGGAGAAAAAGTGCGTCTTATAGTCCGAAAAATACGGTACTTGATTTTCTGGAAAAATGTCTCGGGTGCTAACAATTTCAGCCATGATTGGATATGAAATAGGAACCCTTTGCAGGTGTTTTGGATGAAATAGCTGATTCGATTCTGACACTTTGAGCTGAGAATTTTGAACCTTTTCACAATATTCTAATAATCTGAGATTTTGATTTTGGGGTTCTCATATGCTGTAAGCCATAATCCTGAAATGTATAACAAATAAAAGCTTGAAATATCCTTCTTTGCATGCAATGAATCTATTTCATATATTAGTTTCACCTTTTAAGTTGAATTACTGAAATAAATGAAATTTTGCTCAATATTCTAATTTTGTTCTCCTGTAGCGCAAGATTGTTACTTTTCCTAGGTTGTGCAGGTTGCTGAAAGTAGGGAAGATGGGGGTGTCTCGACACCCTAGAAAAATAACAGGAGACACAAAGTGGGAGCCCAGTAGTGCAGTGTGTTAGATCAGCAAAAAGTGGACAATAAGTGTGATAGAAGTTCGACTCACAAAGGCGGGTTGCTAGGGGGCAACCAACCACAGAAAGCAGGTGGAGACAATAAACTCGACTCCACTCAGGGTGGTCCAACGAGACCTGGGACCGGTCGCTCTCTCAGAAAAGACTGGCAGATGTCCACTGTGGCTGAACCACTTGTGATCTGTCTTGACCCCTCCTCTAACGGGGTCTGTTGGGGGGTATAAAAGCACACAGGTTGCTGAAATGTAAGCAGTCTCGGGGTTTACAAAAATCAATAAATTGAGTAAAACTCTTCTAAACACACATGGAATTGCAGTCAGACAACCAGAATTAATTCACTCCTCAGCACCCTCCCTGTAATTTGTGGCCCTGATGAATGAGGCAATGGGTAGCCATGAATTAATCCAGCCTAGGCTGGATGGGCCATTTAGCATATCCTGATTATGTCAGGCAGGGAAAGGAGATTACAGTTTTGCTCATGTTGGGTTTAAAGGGATACTGTAGGGGGGTTAGGGGAAAATGAGTTAAACTTACCCGGGGCTTCTAACGGTCCCCCGCAGACATCCTGTGTTGGCGCAGCCACTCACCGATGCTCCAGCCCCGCCTCCGGTTCACTTTTGGAATTTCAGACTTTAAAGTCTGAAAACCACTGCGCCTGCGTTGCCGTGTCCTCGATCCCACTAATGTCATCAAGAGCGCACAGCGCAGGCCCAGTATGGTCTGTGTCTGCGCAGTACACTCCTGGTGACATCAGCGGGAGCGAGGACACGGCAATGCAGGCGCAGCGGTTTTCTGACTTTAAAGTCAGAAATTCCAGAAGTGAACTGGAGGCGGGGCCGGAGCATCGGTGAGTGGCTGCGCCAACACAGGATGTCTGCGGGGGACCGTTAGAAGCCCCGGGTAAGTTCAGCTCATTTTCCCCTGACCCCCCTACAGTATCCCTTTAAGGAGAGGACATAAAAGAAGAAACAACATCTAGACAGTCAGGGACACAAAAAGTTAAAACAGAAAACAAGCACAAGTTTCCATTATGTTTATTTATTTATTTTTGAAATTCAATAACTCACGTCCATCCAGCAGCGCTGTGTCAGTATGAAACAGGACAGCAAGCCTGCTATGGAAAGTAGCAACCAATACTTGCAGATTATTTGCATCAAGCTGTAATATTTCACTTGCCAGCGATCCTAGAATCTGAAAACTATAACAACCACTTTACTGTATAATCATCAATATCATCATGATGTCTTCAGCTGCAAAGATTGCTCTTACCAGCATCACCGCTCTGCAAACTGTGCTGGGACTTTCCTTGAACAGCTGCATTGTATTATTCAACGTTAAAAGCCTAAAGACTGGGCTCAGTGGTAGCACCTTGGTCTACTTCACCATGGGGTGGGTCAACGTGTTCATGCAGTTGCTGTTTACGGCACAACATTTTATCTTTGTCTTTTGGCCCTCTTGGTTTTTCACTAGGGAAGTGAATTTATCTGCAAATATTTTGAATGCGATCTTCTTGAGCTACAGCTTCTGGCTGACTTGCTGGCTGTGTGCTTACTACTGCGTCACCATTGTCAACACCAGCCATTGGCTTATTGTTGTGTTTAAAAAAGTCCTGTTGTCCTCTCTCCCACATATTCTTCTTCTGACAGCTATTGCTGCAGTTTTTATAAGTGTCCTCTGCATGTGTATAACCGATATAGCACATCACATACAACCTCAAACCAACAATACCTTGGAAACCTTTATTTTCATATCAATAATTGAAAATCTGGCATACACAATGCTGGCAGGTCTTCTGGGCTGTTTCCTGCCACTTGTATTGTCTGTTTTTTCCACTATAGTCACCGCAGTGACTCTTATAAGACATATCAGAAAAATGAATGACAATGCCTCTGGATACACCAATATCCAAACCCTCATCAATGCAACAAGAACCATGATTCTGTTTCTTATATACTCCATCATCTTAGCTGTTGTTCACATCACACTTTTTGCAACAAAACAAAAGACCTCTTCAGGTCTCATAAGCATAATTAGATGGTTTGTAGTCATGTGTTTTCCATCAGTAAAAGCTTCCATAATTATCCTGGCCATTCCTAAGCTGAGACAGACAATTCTTGGGGTCTTGTGTCTTTGGAAAGAAAGAATTGATTAACAAAACCCAGGAGAAGACTGTGTATTAAAGATGGGACAAATCCTGAATTTCCTTCAATCTGAATAAAAAAAAAAAAGATTTTGAATATCTCAAACCTTTCAAATGTTGAATCTAAAAAATCAGGTACATTAGAATTAGAGATGAGCGGAATCAGGGGCGTAGCTAGAACTCACGGTCACTGGGCCCCATCGCATTAAAAAAAAAAATCTTGCCCCCCCCCCCATTCTCCCACTGCACATTGTTGTATTAAGAAAGCCTCTCAGGGCTGGACTCTATATAAAGTCTCCAGTTTACCAGCAAATAGGCCGGAGATGGGGTAGTAAGTCAGAAGTCCTGTGAGCAGTAAGTTGTATTTCATGACTTCTGGCACTAGCAAAATCATGCTAATTATGTTTGTGAATAGCTCCTAAGTGTCCTTCTCTTTGGGAGCCCTGTCCATCTGTCCCTCTTTCCTCCTCATTTGTCCGTCTTTCAAAAAATGTTTGATTGACTCTAAACTCTATTCCCATCCTTTAAAGTGATATATTAATCATTTTAAAATGTCAATATGATGGAAAATGAACCAGGATAGAAAGGACCAGTGTGGTTTGAATTATAAAGCAACATATTTTTCTTATAAAACCTTTATGGTATGTGTGACTAGGGGTGTGGTGTGGGCGTGATCAGGGGTGTGGCAGGGGCGTGGCTTGAGTGTCCCTCTTTCTCATCTCAAAAAGTAGGGAGGTATGTGTTTGTGCAATACCAGGGACTGTGTGTTTTAACTGGTCTGGTCCTATTTCCTGATATTACTCACACACATACACCAGCAGAAGCCAAAACACACATAGTACACACACACACTCACTCTCTCACATTCAGCCTCCAGTAGACAAAAAACACACATAATACACACATATAGACACACTCACTCTCTCACACTCAGCCTCCAGTAGACAAAAAACACACATAATACACACATATATACACACTCACTCTCTCACACTCAGCCTTCAGTAGACAAAACACACATAGTACACATACACACTCACTCTCTCACACTCAGCCTTCAGTAGACAAAACACACATAGTACACATACACACTCACTCTCTCACACTCAGCCTTCAGTAGACAAAACACACATAATACACATATATACACACTCTCTCTCTTACACTCAGCCTCCAGTAGACAAAACACATATAGTACACATACGCACTCACTCTCTCACACTCAGCCTTCAGTAGACAAAACACACATAATACACATATATACACACTCACTCTCTCACACTCAGCCTCCAGTAGACAAAACATACATAATACACATATATACACACTCACTCTCTCACACTCAGCCTCCAACAGCATAAAACACTCACACCCACACTCACACACCCACACTCACACACACTCGTACTCTCTGCACACCAGTGCAATGATACTTTTGTCCTGTCAGTGGGCTAGATCGGATATGGCTGCTGCTATATCCTCTGTGCAAGAGGTCTATTAGGGAAAAAAAGAGGAAGGGCTGAGCAGCATCACTCTCATCATCAGGTTCCTGCATAGCATTTTCTCATCCGCGCCATCTACTGTCCGGTCCCAAGGCTGCAGCTAGCGTCTCTCGTCAATGTGACTTGTATCGATGAGTCATCTGATGAGAGATGCTGGCTGTTGCAGCATAGCTAAGAGGCACAGAGAAGAAGCCTGGAGATGCTGCGTAGGAACCTTCGAGAGGTGAAAGTGACAGCTGGGACACAGAACACACAGTAGTGGTGCTCATCCGGATTCCGGATATCTGAACTACCCAGATAATCCGAAAGTTTTCAGCTATCAGATCTCAAATCCGGATTCCGGATATCTGGGCAAATCCTGAATGTGGTATCAGGATTAGAAGCGAAATCCGGATAGGAATTTGGATATCTGGTCGGATATCCGAATCCGGATACTGTAACTAAGGAGATGATGTACATGACGCCATTGAACCAATCAGAGGGCTTCCAGCCTAAGCCTTAGCAACCAATCACAGAACGAAACCCTGGCCAGCCCCTCCTGACCTCATTGAGCTAATCAGAGGGCTCCCAGCCTAAGCCCTAGCACCCAATCACAGAAGGGAACCCTGTCCAGCCCCCCTGTATATGAGGAGGGGTGCCCTGATGAGAAATCTTGTCCTTGCTTGTGACTGCTCACTGAGAGACATGCTCCAGTGCTGCTGGCCTAGCAAGTTCTGTATACAGTGATAACCCTAAAGCTTTTCAGTGATTAACACTTTCACTACACTATTGTTCTATTGTTTATTAGTTAGATAGCTTGATGTCATTCAGTGACAGTCTGTGCTGCAGCAGCTGCTATTAGGTCCTGTGTCTGTGTGTGCTGTGCACAGAGACCAGGCCTGCTGCTGGCCTGCTATTAGCCTTAGCTACAGTATAGGTTAGGGAATAGGATTACTGTGTTATTGTGTAGTTAGTACTGCAGTGCTAGTTAGTTGTTAGAGTAGTACTACTGTGTTAGCTTACTACAGATTACTGCAGTGCTGCTGTGCTGAGCAGTGTCAGTGTGACTGTTAGACAGTTAGGGCTTGATTCACAAAGCGGTGCTAACCTTGTTAGCACGCCTAAAGACTTTTGGGCGTGATAAGCATTGCACTAAGTAGGTTAGCACCGCTTTGAGGGGAAAACTCAAAAAAGTTTTGCACGCAAAGTTTTGCGCATGCAAAGTACGGTGCGCGCGGAACGTCGCATATTGGCGTTGCGTGCATAAAACTTTACGTGCAAAACTTTGCACGCGAGTTTATTTTATCACGCTTAAACTTAGTTTAGGCGTGGTAATGGGCTTTTCACCAGCGTGCTAACAGTTAACACGGCTTTGTGAATCAAGCCCTTAGTGTGCACTAGTGTCTTCTACTCTGCTGTCTGTCACTCCGTGCTGATTTGTTTTAAAGTCCAACCCCGATTTTAATAAAGTACAAGTACCCCACAGCATGTGGCTGAAGCAAGCTGGCACTGGCAGTGGTCAGACTCAGAGCACCAGAACCCCCTCTGCCACTCCTGCCGACACTGACGCCTGTTCAGGCAGCCAGTCCTCAGTGGCCTCCCCTGCTCCCTACACCAATTACCATGCAAGGAAAAACCGCCACCAAACCCTGTTGGGTGAGTCTTTCCCTGTTGTTGGCAAGAGGGGGACATGAAGTGGCTGGGAATAACTATGCCTGCCTTACCACCCTTTACCACCATCACCACAACCTCCTGGCTCCTCCTGATAAACTATTACTAACTAAGCTGCCTGATTCACTATTTTTTTAAAGCTGTGGTACCACCAACGATATGTGCCACGTCCGGCATGCTCCTGGCACACGTTACACCTGCTGCTGCTGCTGCATTGCCCTGCTCCTGCTGCCTGTGCTGCTCCCACCGCCAGGCCAGGGTGCCACAGGCCACTGCTGCTGTGCTGATACCACCTATATTCAAACCAAAACACAATTGCTGCGTAATGTTTTGGAGATGTCTTGGCTGAAAGCTGCCATGTCCCAGATGTGCGGTTGGACTTTGGTCACAATGTGGGCTGCACGACCGCTGTCTGGAACCTAGTCCTATTGTTAATTTACAGCTCCCCTTTTTTTTTTCTATTTTAACTCCCCACACAATAAATTTGTCCCCATCTCTTCATGGGGGGATTCTCAGGGATTTATTTATTTTCAAAAGCACTTGGTGAATGGCAGTTGCTCCGTCCAACTGCCAAAAAACTGTGCAGAGAGCAGGGAAGCTGGCCATCATCATTGTTTAAATCATTTTTAGGGAATATCTTTATAAAGAATAAAAGCCTTGCTGAGAATCCCCTATGAAGAGATTAACTAGTCCAAAACCAGTCGCTTCTGTCAGATTTCTACTGCCTACTGTAAATGCCAGCAACATAGGAGGAAAGTAATTTATGGCTCGTTTTACTTCTTATTTGTCTATGTTTGCACATATTTTACATTTTTGCCATAGTGCCCCTTTAAGCCATAGACCCTGAAAGAGCAGGCAGTTGTATTTTTTTAATTTTTTCAGACTGAAGTTTGACTGGAATTTTAAAGATCATGTTAGCTACCGGCGCATGATTAAGAGATGCATGAAAGATCAGCAGGACTCCAGGCAACTGGTGTAAGATGTGATCTTAGGGACTGGATACTTGCCATGTAGAATCCCCTATTAGCTTTTAGAGAACCATGGTTGGATCAGAGACTATGTACAGAGTTTCTCTTTAAGACACATTTATAGAAGACCAATACTGAGGGTTTAGGAACATGTGTTTATGCTTTCAAGAAGACCACAAGTTCAATTGTGCAAACTGGCCGGCAGTAGCGGGATGCACATAAGTTTTGTCATATTTCTGAAAGGTAAACAATCCTTTCCTGGAATGTAGGGCTCAGGCCACCGGAAGCTCCAATTTTGGTATCGGTCCTGGAGCATGAGCAGTGAGTCTCAACACATCATGTGCTCCAATTAGGGATGGTCGGAATGCCAATTTCCGATTCCGTGGTAAACCCACATTCCGCCATTGCCAATTACCGATTCCGCTTTCAGCTACCAATTTCCGCATTCCAGGAAATCGCAGGAATTGCAGGAAATCGCGGAAATTCAACCCAACTTTAACATCGATTTTCTCAAAAACTATAAGGTTTTTTTAAAAAACTTTTTTTTTTTGCATCTTGTTCAAAAGATTATGTTTAATAAACCCTGAATATTTGGTGTTTCTAGGAGTTACGGGGGCTTTGTTATTCACCACTAAAATCAGCGGATTTTTACTGTAATGTAAAATGCAGAAAATAGGCAGGTGCAGATTTTCTGCATTTTACATTACAGTAAAAATCCGCCGATTTTAACGGTTAATAGCCAATTTTCAGGGTTTATTAAACTGAATCTTGTGAACAAGATGCAAAAAAAAGTTTTCAAAAAGAGCTTATAGATTTTGAGAAAATCAATGTTAAATTCGGGTGGAATTTCCACGATTTCCGGCGGAAATTTCCCCGATTTCCGGCGGAAATCCGCCTACCGCACTTGCATTACCGATTTCCGCATTCCAATGCGGAAATGCAATTTCCGATCGGAATTTTGGAAATTGCATTTCCGCGGAATCCGAATGAGCATCCCTAGCTCCAATCAGCCAATTGCAGGCCTAGGATGTGATGTGTGGCTGGCCC